>NW_015164255.1:167709-176853 GCF_001447785.1 Gekko japonicus
CAAAGATGGGGGGGGGAAGGGGGGGGGAAGGGAAGCTTCCGGGAATCGACCCACCTTCTTTCTTCCATGAAATAGATTCAGGAATACAACAGCGAAAAGGCATATTTAATCCAGAAATGAAGGACAGAAAAGGTTGTTAGCAGAGTATTACAGAGGAAGAGTCAACAGCCAACACGAGTCTCCTCCTCTAACTGAAATCTCTCTCTGACACTCCACCAACTGAATTCAAACTGCCCGCTGGCTTAGCCACACATCACCACCAGGGGACTGTTATGACTACTCTCCTCGCCATTGAGGTGACGTCAGAGCCTGGTGGTACGGCTTTCAAATACAGGGGGCAGTGGCTGTGGTGACCTCTCTCCATCTCATCTCTCTCTTCAGCCAGGAGGATCGCTTCTTGGGTGGTGTTTTGGCTGAGTACTTCTCTAGCTTGACTACCCTTGAACATTGGAGGGCATTTATGTTAGCCCATTTTAATGTCCTTCCTTCTGCAGTACTGTATAGGAGGTTTTAAAAATTCCATACTTCTCTAGGCTCTATTCTTGCAGTCTGGGGGAGATAAAAAGTACTGAATATGTTCTCCTGCATTGTATATTTTACTGTGATGTTTGTGTCATATACCTAAAACCTCTGCTACAAAATCGCGAGGGTCAATCTGATGATTGCAAGACGGTTTTTCTACTATCTACCCACAACTCTGAGACTCAGTGGCTCTCTATGTTGTGCCATTAAGAGGAGAGGAATGTTTCCACTCCAGCTACGAAGGTGGTACTTTTATCCCTTGTTGGTGTGTGTTGTTTTGTGGTGATGCCAGTCAAGGTCTTCATGAGTGACTGGGTCATGATGGGCCGCTGGGGAAGGTGGGGCCCAAATGGTGTCCTCAGTTTATGTGATCTGACCCAGCATTATATTTTCTCTATATATTTTTGCAGATGAAAAAGAGAGGTTTGACCCCACTCAGTTTCAGGACTGTATTATTCAAGGTTTAAATGAAACTGGCAGCGACTTGGAAGCAGTAGCGAAATTTCTTGATGCTTCTGGAGCAAAGCTTGATTACCGCCGCTATGCAGAGACACTCTTCGACATTCTGGTGGCTGGCGGAATGCTGGGTAAGTGTCCTCCGACCGGGCCTCCTCACCGTCAGACAATCGTATATATTCAAGCCAGTCTGTGGCTTATTTCTGCTAAAAGACGTTAACGTGGCAGTATTCTTAGAGCATATTGGCATTGTATTCAGCAAGTATATACAAATGCGCTGGACAAAGTTTGAGTCCAATGGCACTTTGAAGACCAACCAAGTTTTATTCTGGGCATAAGCTTTGTTCTGCCACTTCAGACCAACACAGCTACCCACCTGAATCTGTCTTCCCAAAATATGCTGTACGAGAAGCATGGTATGCCCTCCTGGATTAAACATTTGAAGTCCTCAGTGGCCCTCAGAACAATTGTCTCACTCTGCTCTTTGGTGCTCTTTGGTGCTTCAGTGCTCTCACAGAAGACTGACGTGGCTGAAAGTTGGGGCTCTTAATACTAAACAATGGGAAAGGTTTCTTGTCCCCCAAGTTAACTCTTAAATGTAAGCAACTTTTGTTCTGCGAAGCTGAAGCAGTCAAAGCAGGGCTTCGTAGTCTTGTTGACTGAACCTATAACCTAAACATCCAATTTTTTAAATAGCCCCAGGTGGTACCCTGGCAGACGACATGATGCATACAGATGTCTGTGTCTTCGCGGCACAGGAAGACCTAGAAACGATGCAAGCATTTGCTCAGGTTAGTTCTAAACACGCCAGCTGGTGTTTGTTTGGGGTTTTTTGTTCCACCTCTATTATTATTATTATTATTATTATTATTATTATTATTATTATTATTATTATTATTATTATTATTATTACTTTCTATTTATTAATTGCTTTCCCCAGTAGACTCAAAGCGATGTACAGTTACTCAGTATAGACAAGGGACTAACAATGTTTGTAGGGGATAGGGAAGACAACCTATATTCATTTTAATTGCACGCGCCATCACTGCCTGGTGTAGACGTCTTCTGGCTGGCTCCATCAATTTCCTGCACGGCTGCTTGCTGGCCAGGCTTCAGGACCCGTATGTCAATCGCCACACTGCCACCGCCTGGCCGGAACATCCATTGCAGGAGTTCTTTTCATAGCCGAGAAGCTGTTTCGCCTTACAAGCCTTGACCAGGACGTCCAACCATCAGCTAACGCCCTCCCACAAGGGAGATTGGCGTGCCCACCCTCTCTAAGGAGTGGTTCCCATTTTATCTACTCGCCGAAGCTTTCGAATCGCTGGGTGGACGATGAGCTGGGGACAACAGGCTGGCTGTTCACAGCAGCGCGAGGCTTGAACCAACACAGTTCAGATGTTAAGACAGTGGGATATACCCACTGTGCCACCGCTCCCCTTTTTTGGTATCATAACATCCCAAAGGCAAGACAGAACAATTGTAGCTTTGTAAAGAGCATTTGTTTCAGTCCCTTTCCACAGCGTAACGTCCAGTTTTGTTTCATAGGTCTTTAACAAGCTGATCAGGCGTTACAAATACCTGGAAAAAGGCTTTGAGGATGAAGTCAAAAAGGTGGGCTGTCATTTGAAATGGTGGGCTTTCTGCATTGCAGGTCTGGTAAACTTGGTTGCCCAGCCCGGCGGGTATTTTTAACAGGAAATGAGTGGAACAGCTAGATAAAAGCCTGGCACAGACCGCTGAATGACCTGCCTGCCCTCTGTGAGAAAGTGCTGGTATTTGATTGCTTCCAGGAATCAGTGCCTCTAGATATCATGGTAGCGTCGCCAAATGGTTTTAGTGCCTCGCACATTTGGAAACGCTGACTCAGCCATCTTTTCCTCTTGCAGTTGCTGCTATTCTTGAAAGGTTTTTCAGAGTCTGAGCGGAACAAGCTGGCCATGCTGACGGGTATTCTTTTGGCCAACGGGAATCTTAATGCATCAATTCTCAACAGCTTGTATAATGAGAATCTCGTCAAGGAAGGTAATTCAAGATACTGGGGGGGGATATGAGGGAATAGTCCTTGAAAAAAAGCTTGTTGATTATGCTGCTTGTTATGTGTTCAAGTCTCCATGATCTGTGGCTGGTTAATTAATTGATTGATTTGATTCATACCCCGCCCTCCCTGCCGAGGCAGGCTCAGGGCGGGTGTCTTCTAAAGTTAGATTTAAACAGCGTAGCGTAAAAGAGAAGGAAATGTGGAGGATGTATAACATCAAGACTGGCTTTAGATTGCTGTGGCAGTGGATAACTGCAGTATCTTAGGCTTTGTTTGCCGGCCACTGGCGCTCCTGTCCAGCCCCACTTATTGGCTTGTGGACGTTGGCCTATGGACCCATATTCCCACAATTTAGTTTATAAATAAAGTTTAGACATTTTAAGAAGAAAAATGAGCACCGAGGTCTCGGCTTGCCGAAATCTGTACCCGATAGCGGATTTTGCACTCCTTTTGATAATAAAACAAAAGCTTGCCAGTGAGATTTCTGCCCAATGTGGCCTTTACATGCAGCGCTTAGTTCTCATGGCCCTTTCTTACACGCCCAACTTCTCGTGCAGGCGTTTCAGCAGCCTTTGCCGTAAAGCTGTTCAAATCATGGATCAATGAAAAAGATATCAACGCCGTGGCTGCTAGCCTCCGTAAAGTCAACATGGACAACAGGCTGATGGTAAGTCTCGTGCTTCTTCTTCAAGAATTTTATTGAAGAATCCAAAGTGAACAATACAAAGAAGTAACGGATGATTACAGTGATTTTAAAGTTATATGAACATGTAAAACTCCTTTAATGCTGAAAGCAGCGCTGCTGCTTTGAATGCATTCCTCAATGGTGCTCAACAGTGAACCCCTCTGAAATGTTTCAGGAACTCTTCCCGGCCAACAAACAAAGCCTTGAACACTTCACAAAATACTTCACGGATGCAGGACTGAAGGAGCTTTCCGAATACGTCCGGAACCAGCAAAGCATCGGGGCTCGGAAAGAGCTGCAGAAAGAGCTTCAAGAGCAGATGTCACGTGGGGATCCATTTAAGGACGTGGGTACCCTGGCCTACTTTCTCTTCATAGCCCGTGGAACTCTGGGCCGCTAGTCTAATAGTATAGTCACGATGCTTAATGGCTTTTTGAAATGGCAAAATTTCAGGTGATGTAAGCAAGGCACATAAATGAGAATATCTTGCTGTTCTGCTGACAAATAATGCGGTTGTCCAAGCAGAGGACCCGCCTTTGCATCACTCTAGATCACACGTTCACATCTGTTGTGAACTCAGTGGCAGCGGTATAGTCTGCCTTAGCAGCCAAGGTTTTACTATTGGAATTGGGCATAATTAAACGAGGACATGGATGAAAGCAGTGGGTTCGTATATCTCTCACGGTAAATGTTAAAACAGATATTCTGTTAAAAGAATGACACGTTCTGGTCAGTCCTTCAATTGCCACCTGTGTTTGGCTAATTACAGAGACATTAATGGTATAAATAATATACGTATGATTGACGTTTTTACCAAGGCAGGTTGGGAATTGCATGGGGTTATGAAACATCTGTGGTGTGCCTTGATACCCCTGCTGTGGGTTTCGAAAAATCCTGCTTGCCCACGTTCAGTGGTTTTCAAGGAGTACCAATAAAGACACACCTCCACTTTTTAAAGGGAGTCATGTAATATTGTATTTCATAGTTCGCAATGTTCATCCCACCCTTTCTTAAAGTAAATGGGGCTCTGCCACTCGGTTCTCCAAAGAGTCCTGTGAAGTAAGCTAGGTGGGTGGCCTCGGGCAACTCGCTGGGCTCTGTGGTGGAGCGGGGGTTTGAGCCTGCAGGCGTCTCCCTGGTCAGAATCCAATGCTGCCTGTCCTGGGTTTCATAGCATTGCGAAATAATGATTTCTATGTGTGACCAGAGGGGATTACATCTCTGTACTGCGTTGTTGCAGGAGCAGCACCCTGATCAGTACATGGGCAGTGCTTAAACCATATGTTGGGAGGAAGCAGGGCTGGCACTTGCCCTTTGTGCGGGTTTTCACACAGAGGGCCTAGTTTGAGCTGTGTGCGAGGGGCTGCGGGGCTGCTGTGCCCCCTGACCACTCCTGCCTGAATGCATGAACCCTGGGAGCTATAGGGAAATGACTCCGCTCTAGGGGGAAATTGGACTGGACGTCCGAGTGCAAGTCTCACGATGAACGCGAAGACCTGCCCAGTCCCAGTGGTGTCCTCGGTGCTGCTGTTTAACTTTATTTGAAACGCTCCTGCCCCAGTAACTTTTCTATGTTGTGTTGGTGTAAAACAGTACTAGAATGTGTCTCATTAGGATGGACAGGAAATCCCGTGCTGCGTTCTGGGGCTCCAGGCATGGCTTTTGCCGGGCAGCCGCCGGGCAGTTGAAGCTGCCAGTTCCTGTCAGTGCTGGCCGCAGCCAGAATAGGGGAGTGCCTGCTTTCTACGGAGAAATGCCTCCAAACGCCAGTATTGGCCAAGTTGTCTGGGGAGGTGGTGGGGAAGAGTGTAAGATGGCTGCACTGATGGTGGGGCTGCACATGGATCTAAACGTCTGTGCATGTCATAAACAGGGAGAGGACAACGTGGAGGTGTATAAAGCCACCACCTTAGCCCCGAGCGCTGAAGCTGGCATGCTTCAAGCGGCTAGAAATCTCTTTCCGTCTGGTGCCCGGTGTGGCCAAGTGTGCTGCCAAATCGGTGTCGCCTGGCTGCTTCTGTAGAAGGGGGGGGGAGTGGTTTAGTAGGTATTCAGGCTTCAAGTTGGCTATATTTGAAAAAGTATTCTAAGCAGAGCTTCTCCGGGCAGGAAGAAAGAAGGGTGCATAACTAACTCAAATTATATCTATTCAGATCATCTTGTATGTCAAGGAAGAGATGAAGAAGAACAACATATCAGAACAGACCGTGATCGGCATCATCTGGTCGAGTGTGATGAGCACCGTGGAGTGGAATAAAAAGGAGGAGCTCGTAGCAGAACAAGCCATCAAGCACTTGAAGGTATTTGCGCACCGACGTAAGGTTGGGTACATTGATCTGCTTCTGGGGTTAGACCTGAAACGATGTTCTGTGTGCCAGTATGAGTAGCAGCAGTGAATCTTCACACAGTGAGGATAAAAGTGAGGTGAGATTTTTCAGATGGTTTCAGTAGGGGGGGGGGGGCCTTCTGATGTGCTAAAAGCTTCGTGGGTTATGTAGAGTAAGCCTTTGAAAATGCAAAATCCTGCCTCACAAGTAGTCTTCAGAAACAACATTGAGCCCTTGAACCTTCCCCTCCCTGTGGTGCTTCCTACAGACTCACTCCATTCAGGAGCTGCTGCAATAGCTGGCCGCCCCCGCTGATACTTTTTTCGTCTGTGTAAGGCTTCATCTCCTGCAAAGCTCAGAATTCTCCAGGCATCCCAAGTGTGCCCCAGGAAGCTGCTTGAGAGCCAGTGTGGTGTCCTGATTAAGAGTGGCAGACTCTAATCTGGAGATTTGATTCCCCACGCCTCCTCCACATGAGGCCTGCTGGGTGACCTTGGGGCAGTCAGGGTTCTCTCAGGACTGTCTCAGCCCACCTGCCTCACAAAGATGCCTGTTGTGGGGAGAGGGAGGGATGGCGACTGTAAACCGCTTTGAGACTCCTTAGGGTAGAGAAAAATGAGGTCTACAAACCTGCTCTTCTTCTTGACTGCGGTTTGAATGTCCTGCTTTTCATGTGGTGGTGGCTGGGAAATGTGACTGCCGCCTCTCTCCACAGCAATACAGCCCTCTCCTCGCTGCCTTTACAACCCAAGGTCAGTCTGAACTGACGCTGTTGCTCAAGATTCAGGAGTACTGTTATGACAACATCCACTTCATGAAGGCCTTCCAGAAAATAGTGGTGCTCTTCTACAAAGGTGAGCGTAATTTCAGCTCAAGGTGGGAGGGTTACCCTAACCGGACCCAGAGAAGGGGGAATTTGCTTTAATAGGGGTTCCAGAAGGCAGTACTGCAAGACTTGTCGCCTCTGTATCCCAGGGTGGAACTCGGTAGTGGTGCCCCAGAATAAAATTATGAAGAGAGAGTGATTGTAAACACAATTTTATTGTTTACAAAAATGAAATGAACAAAAATGTAAAGCACCTACCCTTGGGCACCTGCGAACTAATTCCCCAGGTCACTACACACACGTGCACGCACACTCCAACAAGAAGGCACACTGCTAAAAGGCCAGGAGGGAGAAAATTGGGAAGTTCCAGAGAAGGGACCTGTGGCCTGAAATCCTGGGTTTGAGGTCTGGTCCAGGGGCAGACACAGCCGAAGTCCAAGGAGCCGAGTGAGGAGCTGGCTAAGGAAGGCGAAGAAGCCCTCACGCCTAGCAGCCAGGGCACGGTGACCTACATTATGGGAGGTGGGATTTGAGCCATCCTGGCTTTGAATTGCGTCGAGGAAAACAGGTTTGAATCTCACTGGCTGGTTTAAATCCAGGTGGGCAGTAGCCTCATTGGTCTGAAGCAGCAGGACAAAGTTTGAGTCCGGGGGCACTGGGCATCGGTTACTAGAACAGCTTGAGCTTAATGTTCCAATGTCGGCTCAGCAAAGAGCTGTGAGTACTTTGTGCTTTGTAAGCCCCGGTGGTGGCTGGAACGCTACAGGTCATTTTGGTCATTTTGAAGGACGGCTGGACTCTATAATCACGTTGTCCCTGTTCTTTCAGACGCGCGTGTGCTGGCGAACGTCTCGCTTGATATTTATTGCGCAATACGGGGGGATCTAGGTCACAGTTGGTGGCCTCCTCTAGATCAGTTTCAGCCCTTTCCCCTCGAGTTCTTTTACCCATTTTGGCACCTTCCTTGTGCTTAAGTGCAGGCAGTTGCATTTCATTAGGGAAGAGGTTTTGTCCTACTCTGCGCTGGTTTTTCACTTAATAATTTGGCAAAATGCTTCAGCCTTTGTGTGTGTGTGTGGGGGGGTGATGGTAAGGGAGCAGTGGACCCGGGGGGGGACCCTCCACTTTGTACTATTGAGGCAGTGATTTCCAAGTGAGCAAAAAAGTTAAGTTTATCTCACTCTCTCTCGATTGAACTATCTCCTTGGAGAGTATTTTATTCTGCTATAGAAGCTTGCAGCACAAGGCTTAATTACTTTGCTTCTTTGCTTGGGAGGGAGTTATTCCCCCCCCCCCCCCAAAAAAAAATCTTCATACAATCAGAACTTCTGTGCTACAGGGCTTTCTGGACAACCTGCAAAAAATAATTAAGTGTAAAAAGCATCTCTGTTTCACTGTTTCTCAAAGTGGGCAATACTGCCCCCTAGGGGGTGCTGAAGTAATCCAGGTGGGCTGGAACGATCCAAGTGCAGATGCACAAACTGCATCTTTTTGTCCACTTGAAGATAGATTTACAGGGGGGTGCTGAGTAATTTATTTATTTATTTTTTTAAAGGGGGCAGTAGGCCAAATAAGTTTGGGAACCTCTGGTTCATCTGATGCCAAGACAGGGGTCTCTTCTTATATAGCTTGTGTGTGTCTCAAATAGCTGTGGCAAAACCAAGGTGTTTTTTTTTTTTTAGGAGATCACACTTAGTGTGGTTGGCTGTTCTTCAGTTACCACTTTTTCTAGACCATTTGTAATGGCACCTTCAACAGTTTGCCCTGCTTTGGAGCCAGTTTGGTGCAGTGGTTAAGTTCGCGGACTCTAATTTGGGAGAACCGGGTTTGATTCCCCACTCCTCCACTTGCAGCTGCTGGATGACCTTGGGCAAGCCATAGTTCTGATAAGAGTTGTTCTTGAAAAGAGACGTTTCTGTCAGAGCTCTCTCAGCCCCATCTGTCTCACAGGGTGTCTGTTGTGGGGAGGGGAAGGGAAAGGAGATTGTAAGCGGCTCTGAGACTCCTTTGGGAGTGAAGGGCGGGGTATAAATCCAATCTCCTCTTCTTCGTCGTCTATAAGAAGCCAGGCTCATTCTTAAAAGAACCCATGTATTGTAATAGCGAAGTGGGCTCTCCAGAAACTTTTATCAAAAAGCAGAGGCAGGCACCACTGTGGGTCTCTTGAAAAGGTACCGCTCAGACCTGAGAAGCCCTTCTGTCCCAAGCTTCCTGTTGTTCATTTTCAATGCCTTGTTCCCAACAGCGGAGGTGTTAAGCGAAGAACCCATCCTCAAGTGGTATAAAG
>NW_015164255.1:176895-193293 GCF_001447785.1 Gekko japonicus
AGTGGCTCAAGAACGCCGAGGAAGGTAAACAGAATCACTCCAGCCGTAATAGGGTCATTACACTGCTGCTGCACAAGGTCGCACTCACGGGCATACCTTTTCTCTTTCAGAATCGGAATCCGAAACGGAAGAAGGTGACTAAATTGTCAAAACTGTCGACAGTAAAGCAAACAGGAGCTGTAGATAAAATGTCATGTCTCTCGTGTCCTTCTGATTCTTGCATCCTACCTCCCTATATCAAGCATGATATCAGGGCTTTCATGGCAAAATTTACTTTGTGTTTTCTACGGTTATTAGAGAACACTGAATTTAGGTTTTTTAAAAACCATGTGTTGGTAGCTTACAGGAGCTATAAATTTTGATCCTAACATTGCATTATCTTTTCAGTTACATTCTACCTCCTGTATTTTCTACTGTAACATAATTTAAGGCCTTCCACAGTTTGAATTCATTTTATCCCTGGGTTTTCTATAAAGTTTACAAGTAGACATGATTGGGGGTGGGGTGGGGGGGTGAATTTGTTTATACAAATTCTGTTTGCAAATTAAACCGTTCCAAGTATCCAAAGTCAAGAGGCCCTATGTGTGGTTTTGTGGGGCAGGGTGGGGGGAGAATGGGTTTTTAGCATTATCAGCCCCTTAAGAGTACTACTACAGCAGTTCATTTGCCCTCAGCTTCCTGGTTCTGATATTCTTGCAGTTTTAATTTAGTCATGAATGGTTTTGTCTGCAAAATGAGATTAAAGAAGTAAAAGACTTGCCCCTTTTGATGGTCAAAGCACTGCACATACACAATGTATTAATCCTTTTAAAAGCTTCTTGTTCATATTGCCGAAGATGATTAAATTGGGCTTGCTTCAGAATAGCTTTTATCAGGTCCTGAAGTCCTTCCCTCCCCCCCAGATTTCAGCCCACTTAAGGCCCATGGGAACTCTGCCGGTTTAATGGAGCAGCAGTCTTCTCCTTTTAATGGAAACAAAGTGGAAACTGAAGGTTCCGTAGCCAAATAAGGGTTAAAGATGACATGTGGAAAGCACTGGCTGCTGGAATGTGGTTGACGAAGCATCCGGAAAGTAGTCCTAGGAGTTAAATTCAGCAAAGAAAAAAACTGGGCTTCACTTTGTTTGACTTAATGGGGTGGGGAGCAATTTTCGGCGCTTCTCTCGCCTGATGTTTTGGGGTAACCCTGTCCTGCCTGTACAGCACCAGGTGGTAGGTGGGAGGTGAGGGGGAGTCCACTTGTGTTAACGGGAATTGCCTGTGTTGGTGGGAGACAGTCACGACTCGAGATCCAAGGCACAGGTGGACTAGTGATCCCGACTACTTCCCAGTGTTGCATCTGCCCCGCTTTAGGGGGGCAGGGGGGGAAATCAGCCAGTGCTGGAGGGACAAGTAAACGGCAGGGCCTTGAGCAAGCTGGTCACAGTGGGGTGGTAAAGGTTTCACTTCCCTTTCTCCCTCCAGAGCCAACAGAATCTCTTCCAGGCAGTGGGAGGCCGAGGTGCTAGACCTCGTGGTAGAGAGTGTGCAAGAAGGCACAGGCTCCATTATTTGGGGAGGGGCGTATGTCAAAGGCTGGAGTGGCTGTTTTTTTCAGCCACATGACACTGAAAATGCAGGAGCTATAATGCTGCCTATTGTCAGCTGCTACCCCGCCCCAAGTTTGCAGCGAATTGGATCAAGGTAACCCAGTCCTCCTCCTCGTCTCCATTGTTGGGGGGTGGGGGGAGCGGTCAAAGAAGCCAGCAACTACTCCCGTGAGCAGCCACTGGCCAAGAGCCTCCAAAGGTGAATAGAACCCAACATTCACCCTTCAGATTCCCGACAGCCACAGGCAGCATGGCGAGGCCAGCACAACCCAGCAGCCCTTCAGCCCTGGTCCTCCTGTTGCCTTCCAGCTCTGAAGAAACACAACAGCACCGTGGCAGGCACCGGCTCCATTTCACGTGCTTTCGTGGGATCGGCTTGAGCTTGTTTCAAAGTGAGATACCAGTCTACTTTCATGACGTCTCTTGTTCCAATGGAACTTCTTTTGTTTCTTCTAAGAGGCCAGATGTTTTTAGGCACTGTGTCTTCTGCACACAGAAGCATTCCCACTCTCACTGTGCAGTGGGCAAGGGGGTTGGACCAGCTGGCCTGTACGGCCCCTTCCCACGCTGTGATTCTGTGACTCTATCTGATCCCATTGCCTGGGAGACTTAATGCTGAAGTAAAAGAGGCATGGGAGCAATGCAAGCACCGGTGTTCGACTTGGAACACATCTTTTAACGCAGGGAACCATTTTCTAACATCCATCTTGAGTTCTGGAGACCTCCAAAGTGTGCATTCTCATTGTGTGTTCTTGGTGCTTGGCCTGCAAGCTCCCTGCTGCAGGTGCGCACATAACCATCCCCATAATAGAAAGAGAAGCAGTAGCAGCACCCCTATGGCCAAAAAGGTGCTCTGGTACTGAAAAGGGTTATTGATAGCTATACCTCATCTGCGTTTGGTGGGGTGCACAGGGCCTAGACTCTGTAAGCCATTAAATGAGTACCATTGCCAGGGAGAGCACCTGAACCTATATATAGATAGGGACTCTCAGTGTGGGGCAAGTGATGCCCTGTCTTCTTGGTGCTTGGGGGGGGGGGGGAGGAACAGTGGGAGGGTTTCTGAAGTGCTGGCCCCGCTGGTGGACCACCTGATGGCACCTGGTATTTTTGGCCACTGTGTGACACAGAGTGTTGGACTGGATGGGCCACTGGCCTGATCCAACATTGGCATCTCTTATGTTCTTATGTCTTAAGGATGAGAAGCCTCTAATGTTCTTTCCCCGCTCTACTGACGTTATCGAGCAATAAGGATGTTTCTGGCTGTCTCCAGTGTAATGGCCTTTGCAATTGGGTGATACTTAGTCTGGATCAGGGCCCTCATTTGCCACACTCTGAAACCAGTCCTTGTAGGCCAGACAACATTTGAACAGCTTTTAAGGTTAGTAGAGGACAAGCATCCAGTGCTCGCCAAGCATACTGTGCAAAGGGCCATTTAAGTACATAGCAGGAGCTGGCAGTGGAGAGATGGCTTCAGTCTTTGGAAAAACTCACCAAAGGTGACCTTGCAGTGGCTAAACTTTTGAGAGCTGCTGTTCTGAGTGGCTGTCTTTAGACTAGACCTCATTAGAACAAACTGTTCACAGCTACCCACCTGAATCTAGACCTCATTAGGTTTTTCAGCAGCAAGTACGTTACCATGGTTGCATGTTTCCCTGCAATTGGGTGAGCTGCTGCTGTGTAACTGAAAGATCAGGTGCAGGAAAACCTAGCTTCAGATCCACACTCCACTGAAGGCGACTGGGTGAATCCAGGCTTCACCATGTAGGTGTGGCCTAGCAGGAGGATCTGGGTATGTTGCCCAAAGTCTTTATAAGAAGGATGAGAAAAATTAACCCAGGGGACCCCAACCTTTTTGAGCTTGCAGGCGACTTTGTAATTCTGACATACAAAGGAGGATGCAACAAAAATCAGTCACAGGAAGCAAAATTGGCACAAAGTGTTAGGGAACAGTGTTAAAACATAATAGTAACCAGAATTTCAGGCAGCTTTTAAAACTCGTTTCAAAATATCTTCTTGCATATGCACACAGTGCTACAGAACACATACTTGTGGTGGCAGCTGTTGCCAGAACTGCACAGCCAATGAGCTCTCCGATGGATAATCAGAAGCCCTAGGGGGCAAAAGACTCACCTGACCCTGGCAAGGACCAACGCTCCCTAAGTGTTGGGAGTCCTGTGAGCAAAAATTCTACTTTGTGAGCTACTGGCATTAAAGTTGTGAGCAAGTGATTTGGCTGCTGCGTAAGTTACTTTGCTCTGGAGCCATCCTTTCTGAGCTAAGGCAAAAATGTGAGTGGGAGGCTAAAAGACAGTGGGCTAGCTCACACTCAGCTTAGAGGGAACACTGGCAAGGACCATGGAGCCCACCAGCATCCCTGGCTTGAGCTTTGGGAAGGCATGTGAGCTGTTTTCCTTTGCTTGGATATGCACCAGTAACTTGGCATACAGCCAGGCTACATCTGCCCAAAAGCAATGGAAAGGATCTGGAGAAGCTGTATAGTTAGGGGAGGAGAGAAATAACCTTTACACTTTAGGATTGCAGGAGCTGTAGTATGCCAGTCACACATCACTCATTTGATACCCTGCACATATTAGAACAACATGCATTAAACTACCTCCATTTTAGAAGCACTGGTGGGAATGATAGTGCTTCACGTAACCACGTTTAAAATACTTCACTTCTAAAATGTAAAGCGGTCCGCTTTATGCTGAATTGGCACCAAGATTCGGCTTCTTGTCTTCTAGGGCAGTGGTGGTGAACCTATGGCACAGGTGCCAGAGGTGGCACTTAGAGCCCTCTCTGTGGGCACGTGTGCCATCGCCCCAGACCATCATTAAAGTGTCGAATTCTCTGCCAAATAATTTTAAGTAAATGAAAGCATTTGGGATTGCTTTCCTTCGTTTGGATCATTTTAAGTTAATGTAGGAGTTGTTTTTTCTAAAGTAAAACCTCAGTATTCAGGTTAAATTGCCGTGTTGGCACTTTGTGATAAATAAGTGGGTTTTGGGTTGCAGTTTGGGAACTCGGTCTCTAACAGGTTCGCCATCACTGTTCTAGGGTAAGCCTGGGCACAGCCAGCTTCCCAAAGTCTCAAACCCAACCCCAGTGGCCAGTTGATTGAGCCTACTAGTTGAAGGGCAAAGCAGTCGAGTGCCCTACAGTTTGTCAATCTGTGGGTCAGGATCCAAAAGTGGGGCATGAAGCCTCTGAAAGTGGTTCACAGGTCCCCCCACTAATGGCTGCTCCTGCCTTGTTCTTTCCGCTTCCTCCCTGCCAACTTCTCACATTCTCATCTCCCCATTTTACAATGATGGGGGAAAGCCACCCCTCTTGTGCAGTAGTCACCTGAAGAGGAAAGGGGGGAGATGGGACTATGAACAGGAGCTGCTCATTGAACGTGCATGGGCTGTCTTGTTTAGTTGGAAAGTATGTGACTGGACCTAACTCAATGAGCTCCCATGGCAGTGAGAAGTTTGAACCTGGGCATCCCAGATCCTATCCTGAAACTCTACACAGCTGCTTTCGGAGGGTGGCTACTGCTGGAAAAGCAGGAAATGGCCAGGCCTGAGTTTTAAGTCAGATGGTAGTAAGCCCCCCCCCCCCAGTCCTCCACAGGCCCATCACCCCCAAGGACACTGTGGCTTCTTAGCCCCAGAAGGCTAGTGGTTCTTACAAGCTACAGGGGCTGGAACATTCATTTGAAGGTTTTAACCTCCCACAGTATTTTAGACTTCAGAGTTTTCTGCAATGCTGTCTGTCCATGGCTCCAACCTACAGTTCTAAGCATCTACTCATGGCCATGCTGCTGTATGCAGAGTTCATGAAACACTTTATACTCTGCCACTGACTAACAAGTTTGACTTGGTGGGTGCACTTAGCACTTCCATGGTTGATTTGTGACTGTTTGGCTGCATGCTGGGAAGATAAAATGCTGAAAGAACAAAATGTTAACTTGCTATTTTTGCTGAGGCTTATGGCCTTAGCAGGCCAGCTATAACTGTGCATGTCTCTGGCTAAACAAAGAACAATGGCAACTTTGTAAACCATATCAGCTATACAGATTCTTTCTCTTAGACTGTAAAATTCTAAAAGTAACATTGTTCAGCTAAAAGAACAAACTTTACTTGGGAAAGCCCAGCCTAAAAGGTTTTCTGCCAATCAGAGACCTGTTAGGTCAGAGTGCTGATGTTTGATGGAACCAATAATCTTGTTCAACTTGTGTGCATCATCCTGAGTATAAGATCCTATGTCACCCTTTGTAACACTTGAAGAGTCTGTTGGGTATTCAGGGTTCCAAAACCTTGAGATATGTACTCTTCCTTTATTAATAAATTATTTTTTGGTCTTCTATTCTACAGAACTGCTTTGTGTGTTTTCTCAAATTGGTTTGGGCAAACACAACCAGGAGAGAGGTTCTGCCTATCATTGCTGAGAATCAGATATATTGATGATGAAGGGTGGGGCAGAATTCTATGCTGTATTGCTCAACTGGAGAAGGAGAGCACCTGAAACTCTTTGTTAATCATAAAGAGAAAGTGTGTTAAAACTTCTTTTATTTCAACACCTTGGTTCAACAATACAATACAAAACAGATTTACAGCTCTAATATACAAAATATTTAAATCAAATTTGCTTTGACTGACACAGTCTTTAATAACGTCTACAGAATTATAGCTATGTTACAATTCCTTTAGCGAGGTAAAGAAAGGATGCTTCAGAGCTTCTGAAAGGGGAATTCGTTTAGCAGGATCATACTTCAACATTTTTTGTATGAGATCAAATAGGTTTTCGTGATCAGAATCGTGGCACTGCATGAATTCCTAAAATGAGAGAAAGGAAGAGAAATGAACATCCCCAGATGCCGAACAAGCAAGGCGGGAGACACTTGAAACTACCACATCAGCGTACAGAATCCTCTTACCTTCAGTGGTTTACAGCGCCGTGAAACGTATCTTCCAGCAGAACTCTGCTCATCCCAATCCAGCTTGTCATGGTGGAAGTACTTGCGTTTCCTGGTGGTGGGGAAAATTAGAATTCAGGATGAAACTGCTCACATCATCTACTTCTCTAGTAGTACACTGGACAGGTTGCCAAGCTTACTCACATACTATAAATATGTATTTGCAAGAGCTTTGCTACATGCACAATTTACAAAATCACTATGCTATAACCACTTTATTCCCACCCTGAAATACTAATTCAGCCTGCACAAAAGAACAGCTGTCCCTCAAAGGCAGGGAACAGAGGCAGCACCACAGTGACTACTTTCCAGAATCCAATACTAGATCTGCACAGGCATTTATGAATTGTGTAACTGCATCCAGAAATTATCATAGAAGCAGCCCTCTACTAAGCTGAAGAGTGTAAAAACTCTGCCTCTGGCTAGGCAGGAAGCAGTACAATCAGATGTCCTGATTAATCCAGTTTCCTCTTGAACACAATGAAACAAGGTTCCACTAACAATGGACAACAAGAAAATCATTTAACCTTGCCAAAACCTATGTCTCATTATCTAATTACACAGAGAATTAAAAATCATTTTAAAAATTAAGAGGAGCTACAAGGAATCAGGGAGCCCCAGAAGGAAAATGTATTCCTCTGAAGCCATTCTTTCCTATGCCATATGTACTGGTTGAAACTGGACTTCAAAAACACATGCTTCATGTTACACATGCCTTAAAGATGACGACCCCCCCCCCAGCGAACCTTAAATGGTCTGGGGAAGAGGGAACTAGCAACTAAAATTTGGACCAAGGCGCGTGTGTGTGCTCTGCTAGGCTTCAAGAGCAATACCCATGGTGCACTCCTGAGTCTCTCAAGTGGGAAGGTGGAAACCTGTGATTTTTGCCTTAAGAATGACTCATTTTCTTTGCCCTACTAATTATAATGTGGCAACTCACTTTACTAGTAGAGTGATACAAAGAACCATGTTTCAGTTACGTAAAACAGCCCATGAGAAGTCCTCTAGCTTACCAACCCATTAAAATGATCAAACCTGTGAAAAACAACAAAGACTGTTGGCACCATCAGATCAATCAGGTAACATTAAGGAGCGTTTTGGGGGATTTTTGCTCTGGGGGCAGGCAGTCACTGAGAACACAGAATTTGGATATTACAGACTTATCGAGGGTGGCGCATGTGTGCACACATGAAATGCACAATTGCTGCCACCAATCAGAATCAGCTCCACAGAATGTTCTTAGAGAAAATGATGACTGATTAGACCAGTATTTCTGCACTGAGGATAGTTATAGTGAAGCAGCAGCATTAAGCAGTGTAAATGAGAAGGGTCAGTATAAAACAATCATCCGGAGAACTGAATACAGAGGAGACTCACTGCTGAGGCACGTGGGGGGGGGGGGGGACCCTTAAAAAAAAAGTAAGCCAAAGGCAGGGAAAGAAATGATCAGTCGGTTTCATCATCAGCCAGCTTTCTTATATGATTTATATTCTGACCTCCTGAATAATTCAGTTTCAGCGACAATATCTAAAAAAGCAAGCAGACCGAAGGCACTTCGGCTCCTGTCTGTAGCACTTTTTTCCTTGGATAACTATAGAAAATAAATCTGGCTGAGATTTCTGTTTCCTGCATCTCCACATAGCACAGAGTTCCATGGGCAGCTATCGATAAGACCATTGTGCTTATGAGGAGATAGCACTGGATTATTTATTTATTTATATATATATATTTTGCAAAAAGCATTTGTGTTTACCTGGTTTTCTGAATCATGTGAACCGGTAATGGCCCCAATATCTTCTGCATCATTGCTAGATGCTCTTTACTGTCATGCGTCTAAGAACACAAAATAGTGCACAAATTCAGTGAATTTCTCCCCCTTCCCCCTATAAGACATCGTCTGTTTTTTGGGGCCTGAGAATTCACTCAGCTTTAAATACAAGATATGGAACTGTCAGCAGAGAGGTGGTTAAGACCCTCATGCAGAACTGCAGCCCAGGGCTTCACACACTGGTTGTGAGTCTCTAAGCAAATAAGTAACCAAGGGCATAATGCAATTTCTTGATCAATTCATCTAACCTGAAGCTCCATCCGGCTGGATTTTTTTCACATTACAATTCAAATGGGAAGCAAATAATGCATCATACAAAACATACCAATTATGAATAATGAAGGAAATATAAGGAGTGATATCTGAAATCATGCTTAATGAGAAACAGAACATTCTATATCAAGATCACTTCGTACAACTAAGTTTCTAGTAGTAGTAACAGTAAACAGTATCACGAAGTCCAATCACATCTTCCCATCTCTCCTATAGTCAATGTTTTTATAGTTACATACCGGAAATATTGTGAATCCAAGGTAATACTCGATGAGAATGCAACCGATACTCCATACGTCACATGGCTGGGACCATCCCAAGGCTACAGGGGAAAGAATTTAAAATACATTTTTAAAAACCAGAATTTCATATCTCAGGGTAAGGCCCCACTGATCTGGAATAGAACTGCTTTGTATGACCATGTTTTGACAACTGAATTACCTCGCCACAAATCAGCCACCAACACCACTTCTAACTTGCAAGTCCAGAACATGTAAGCTGGGATAGGACGATTAATAAACCAAACACCACCACAATGAAGTTACAAAATGCAAAGCTAAATATAAGCAGCAGTAATATAAAATAATTCCAGGAGTGCAACTACTTAGGAGCTTCCTTTTAAAAGGACACACTGTACCGAATACAACCACTTGCTCGATAAAGGGGAAGGCTTCACAACTCACCCAAAATTACTTCTGGAGCTCGGTAATGCCTTGTAGACACAAGAGTGCTATGATGTTCATCATCGTAAGTTGCACTGCCAAAATCCACAACTTTGATGTCAGGATTTTTTAGTGTGCGTTCATCCCGTTTCTGAAACAAGCAACATATTCCTGAGTATCTGAGCAATAACAAACAAAATTGACACAGAAAGCTGCTTATAAATGTAAAAGCCTAGACTTACCAGTTTGTGATTATACCGCTCTGTGTAGTCTGACTTTACAAACAGTATGTTTTCAGGTTTCAAATCCGTATGAGTTAGTTTGTTGGAATGCAAAACTGCAAAGAAAAGTCAACAACTAGTTTTAAAACAGTTATCAAATACAGGCCCATAGTCAAAGCTTGCATGACTTCTGGAAGCCCAAAATTTCTTTATGGGGCTTTTAATACCGGAACATGCAGATGTAATGGGAGGACACACACATATTTCTACTAGTTATACTTTTCTTCTTAAACTGCCTAGGAAACCTGAGAAACTGAAAGGAGCCAAGTGTGCTCTGTATACTTACAGTTTACAGATCTGCAAATCTGATATGCCATCCGTCTAATGTGGTCCATACTGAAGGGCAGAAAGCTGTTTTCTTTAATGAAGTCATAAGTGCTAAGGCCCAGCAGTTCAAAAACAAGGCAGACGTGGCCATGATGTTCAAACCATTCCAACATCTGGACACAGCGGCTGCAATTTGAGACCATACAAAAGAGAAGCATGAGATGCTGTACATAATAATGTTTCCTACTAAATGCTGCCACATTACAAACAAGACCTTTTAAAAAACGTTCATTATAGCATACTTACTATTTACTGTAAGGATCTGATGCTTTCAAATGCTCCAACACTTGTATTTCTGATCGAGCGGCTTCAGAATATCTATCAACATTTTTTACTATTTTTACCGCTACATGCTTATTTCCTCTAAAAAAGAGAGAAAGACAATACCTTCATTAATGTAATTAAGATGCTAATATTTTTTTTACTCTTATTGCAAGGAAACAGCAACTTATCTGCCCCAAAACCCTGGTCTAGGGTCTAAATCAAAACAAGTGACTGCTTCAACACAGCTTGGAAGAAGAAAACAGATAAAACACTGGTGATATGTATTCTACTACAATATACACATGCTTTCTAAAAGGGCAGCTCTCTTTTCTGAGAACTGCTATATATTATCTAAATTTTGACACAAGTGAGACATCAGTAGGAGGAAATAGAAGGCGGAAGAAACGTTAGAGGAGGTTCATCTGGATAAATGTACTGATGTAAATCAAGGCCTGTTTCAAGTTGGGTATGAGGTATAAGAGGATGTCAGAGGGTTCACAAAGGAGGTGTAGTTTTATGGAAGGATCTTAAGGATGACATGAGAGACATGTGGGCATCAATCACAATAGTTTCAAAGCAGAAACAAAAGTGTATATAATTCAAGATGCAGAGACCACTGCAAGTATTTATAATTCTAGATGCAGAGACCATTGCAAGTATTTATAATTCAAGATGCAGAGACCACTGCAAGTATTTATAATTCAAGATGCGGAGACCAATGCAAGTATTTACAAAAATAAGTTTAACAACAACAACTTAGATAACTTAATAATTTTTAACTTACATTTTGTGATCTATGCACTCCACAACTTTTCCAAAAGCACCTTCCCCCAGAGTAGCAACAATTTCATCTAAAAGCAGGGAGGGAAAATTAGTTATACAGGAAATGACATAATTTCATTATTCAATACACCATATTATGTTCTAAGCTGTGGCGCCATGTAAAAAGTAACTAGATATCTTTAAAATATTTAATTGGACAACGCTTCAAGACAAGTTATGGCTATCTCAATCTAGACTAGTTTTGTTTACTGTGTAGGAATTTGATTAAAATTTAATCATAGTATTAAAATAATGTTCCCCCCAGAAAAAAAACCAAACAACATAACAAAAGCCAAAGAAAGAAAAGGACTTCCAAAGTGTCCTGAATTTAACTAAAAGTAATTATTCTAGCTGAAAAGTGAATAAGTTTTGAAAAATATTCTATACATCTTGCACTTAGTACGTCTCCACTCTGACAGATCAGGTGACCCTCCTCATCATCCTCTACACTCCTCGATCTTTTCCTTCGATGACTCCTCTGGTAACGGCAAGTGCGCGGCACCAAGATCATCCAGCCAATCAATAAACCCGAGTGAATTCAGGGCAGAATACGAAATTCATTCAGCAGGGAGATATTCAGGAATTCAGATACGCGCCAGGCCACAAACGGTTGGCAGGAACAATTTCAAATTCCCCAGAATTTCACAGGGCACATAGTTTAGGTTACGGGAAAAAAACATGGCAAGGAACAGATTTTCAGATAATGTACTTCAACTGGCAAGGTTAACAACACACAACATAAACGCTTTTTAAAAAATATATGGTTCGCTAAAAGATTTTAAACTTGCATATAAAATATTTATCAGTCTAAAGCTGTTACATTGCAAGCAATAAAATTTTACTAACCTATTACGTAACCTTAATGGTAAGTAAAAAATTTCAATAATCAAGTAAATCTTCTACCATGCATGTAATTAAATGCAAGGTCCTATGTGAGTCATGCCTGGATTCGCAAAACCTCCCTCCTTTATTGCATATAGCCATCAGTTGAAGATATGCCTGCATTACATATATGCCACCCAATGCCAAGAACACTGCAGCCATTCTACTTTCTGGAGGCTCTCCCCCCCTACTCTGAAGATAATCAGCACTATCAGTTCTGCCCATGGCAATTGCCAGCTAGACTGTAGGAAGTTGTGAGCAGAGTTGTGTAACTCCTCTCCGCTCCTGTTTTGTCTAAGCAGTGATCCGATAGTGCTGACAACACTGAGCATGCAATCCCCACCACCAGAGCAGCAACCCCATGGCAGAATTGGGAAGATCGCTGCACAGAAGCCACCTTCCATACATGATCGCCCTTCGCTGGATTGCTACAACTGTCTTTTCAGTTTAACAGAGAACATACTTATCTAGTAAATAGCAAACATCTGATTCTTGGAAGTATTTGTTTAAGAGGCATTTATTCCACTTCATCTTTACATGGTTCAATAAGACCCAATTAGTCTTAAAAAGCCCATTTTTAAAATGTAATTTGTAGCCATCAATTTCACGGAATTTGCCTAACAGGAAACCATTCTTCATGTGAAACCTGATACACCTTTACAAACAATGTGTTATTTGGGTATATGTTTAAAAAAGACCAGTGGAATACTGTCTCATAAGCAAATAGCACTAATGATGCCAGAAAACATTTGTCTAAACAGTGTCCTCATTGCAGAAAAACAAGATTTAACAGAAAGAGTTTGTAATTCTTAGCTGCAACACATCCCCAACTCCCTTCACTTTTGGGTAGTTTTTGAGATGAGGTTAATATATTAACATTCAAAGAACTCTAATTCTTTCATACCGTGTGCGACTGACGATCAGATTTGTCATGGTGAGTTCTGTGTTTTCTTTTGTGACTGCTTTGGACGCTATGGCCGGATGACTTGCTACTGTGGTTGTGATAGCCATTCTCGTGGTCTCTGCACTGATGCTTTGTTTCAGACAGCTGACTGTAGTTGTTCCGGTATTCTTCTACATAGCGCCGTTCATGATGATCTCTTTCATCTTCATGGAAGGCATCGGCATCTGAATAAAGACTGGAGGGGGAGGAGGAGAATACAACCATTGATTTTAACTACTGAATAAAAAGTTCATACATCAAAGTTATGTTGCCCCCTAAGATAATGAAACAGAGACTAACTGTAGTGCAAAACCATTCTTACCAAGGGAACAGTTTACTGACCTGTCATAGGTTTCGTCATGATTATATTTGCAGCGCTTGCTCTCATGTGCACTGCTGTGTGATGTTCTTTTTCTGCGATGGTGCTTGCTGGCTGTTTTGTGTTCCAAACACTGCTTGTCATCCCAATCAGGATAGTTAGTTTGTCTGGAATACCGCATCTGAAAGAAATTTGTTCCATTTACTCAGGTAGCTTAAAAGGTCAGCAGCAGCTATTAGCGCATAAATCAGTTATGTTATTAAAGA
Source organism: Gekko japonicus (assembly GCF_001447785.1). Taxonomy (NCBI): domain Eukaryota; kingdom Metazoa; phylum Chordata; class Lepidosauria; order Squamata; family Gekkonidae; genus Gekko; species Gekko japonicus. Next base: position 190,311 of record NW_015164255.1, read on the forward strand.
ACTATGAGGAATTCCCAGCATATGTTAAATTATATTCCCCAAATTATAAAAGGAGCCTTCACTCTACCACAGACAAATGAGGGATTTGCTGAAAATAACAGTAGGGTTTTTTTTAACTAGGAACAGTTGCTAGCCACAATGCAATGTACAGGTTTGAACTGCAAACTGAAATCTTTAAAAGCTTGCAGGGAGAGACCTTTATGGACAAATGAAGGGACTGCTTTACTTCCAGTGATTTATGAGCTAACAAAACTATCAGCTTTTGTTGCAATCATCCATTTTTTCTTAAGACTCGAGATGTGAAAGGCTGGAATAAGACAATCCATGCTGAATTTAGGAGACAGGATTATTCCCCCATTTTTTTTTCCTTGAGAAATTAATCTTTCCAATGGAAAAATACTCTTGTAGTGTTTTCTCTTCCAAAATAATTAGCAAAAACCAAGATTTTAAAATGTTTTTGTCTCCCTTTACAATGTTTTAAGTACCATATAAGACAATCTACAGCAACAGCCCCCAATGAGGTGTCCAAGGGTGCCATGTCACCCACTTCCTTCCAACACCAAATGTAGTCCTTGCTTATCCCTTTTCAAGCTTCTCCCCCTATTTTGTCCCATCACTCTTCTTTGTCCCATTTTTCATTTCCCCTCATTCCCCTCCTCCCCATCCCTCCCCCAGCCAATGGCACTCAGCCAGCTCGAAGGGGTGGTGAAGGTAACAGCAAACGGGCAGGTAAACGCAAGTCACCTTCAATGAAATTGGCCAATAGCCACAGTGTAGAAGATACTCTTCCCCAAATTCCAGCCAGAAACATCCGCCTCAAAAAATCCTTACATTGTTAATAGTAAATACTATGCTGTACACTGTACTTTTCCAATATACTGTAATCTAAGAGGTTTTTCCCCCACTGTCTTTAGCCTGTATTGTACTGTCTTATTGCGATGTATTCTCATGCTGTAATCCAACTTGAGTTTCAGTGAGAGGCAGACTAGAACTAAATCAAATTAGTATGTGGAACCTCCCAACACCTTTGCAGTAGCCATTTTGCAACTGGCCCCACCCGATGGCAGCCATTTTGTGGTGGCACCATCACTCACAAAATGCCTAAGCTATCCACATGTAAGACAATGTTGGGAATCGCTGACCTATAGTATTGCCATATTTGAGGAATAAACTGGTAGTTGCTAACTAATGTAGCACCAGACGTTCTCAAGACAAACTTGTGAAGCTGCAGATCATACAAGGAGAAAAGCCACATGCTCTTAAAAGGCAGGACCTTGCACATCAACTTCCTCCACCTAAATCCAGATTTGCATGTATTTAAAATGCATTTTGGTTTTGCCTTCCTCCAAGGTAAGACAGAATACCTGGCCAAGGTCACCTCTGCCCTTTCATGGCAAACAGGAATTTGAACCTAGGTCTCTTTATTTCTCCCCCAACACTTTAACCACACTGGCTGACTGTTCAGACTACACTCTCTGGAGCCTAGACAGTGAAATGCACATCCTGTACAATAGGTTACTGAAGGTTATTTACCACTTCACAGGAAGCAACATGAATCAGCCCTGTGAGTGTTGAACTTCCAGAGCCAATTTATGCAATTTCTTGCCTGTCTTTCAGAGGTTACACCACATTAGAAAACAAAGGCAATGTATTTACTCAAAGATCAGATTCCCACCCCCCTAGGCGTGGCCAGCAGGAAAACGTGGGGTTCATTTTACATTTCCATTTAAGTAAATACGGTAAAATAATTTTATGTATATAGTTCTTGTAAGGGAATCACCCTTCAAATTCCGTGAAGTATCTAGTTCTTGGGAATAGGTTACTGCCTACTAGTTGTAGAACTCCAGCAATTTTACCAATAACTGTCCCTTCTAATGTCCCTCATGTTGCTGACATTTATCTGTGTTTACTTTTAAAACACCCTTTCAGGTTCCCATTTTGCTCTATGCACCTTCTGCTTTACTGCTTCTCAATCATTTATATTCTTCCCTTAACATTTTGGTTAAAAGCAACATTCATCCTATGTAACACTCCCCACCCGTTTTCACTATTTTGTATGGATTTCGTAACCGTCAGCCACCCTGAATGTTCTTTGAATGTTTTTTTAACAGGAAGATAGAATAAAAACATTGGAAAACAGCACTGCCTGTGATTCTTTTCCTTCTTTATGCATCTCCATAGAATAAAAACATTCTAAAACGGGACTGCCTTCAATTCTTTTCCTTTTTACACAAGATGCAGAGAATAAAAAACATTCTAAAATGGTGCTGCCCTCGATTCTTTTTTTTAAGATGCATCTCAAAAGAATAAAATATTCTAAAAAGGTAGTGCTTTTGATTCTTCTCTTTTACGCACCTGAACAGAATAAAACTACTCCAGAATGGGGCTGCCTTTGATTCTTTCCCCCTTTTTATTCACCTCCATAGAATAAAAATATTCTAAAATGGGGCGGCCTTCGATATTTCCCCCCTTTTTATTCACCTCCATAGAGTAAAAAAAATTGTAAAACGGGGCTGCCTTCCGATTCTTTCCCCCTTTTTATTCACCTCCATAGAGTAAAAAATATTGTAAAACGGGGCGGCCTTCAATTCTTTCCCCCTTTTTATTCACCTCCATAGAATAAAAATATTCTAAAACGGGGCGGCCTTCGATTCTTTCCCCCTTTTTATTCACCTCCATAGAGTAAAAAATATTCTAAAACGGGGCGGCCTTCGATTCTTTCCCCCTTTTTATGCAGATGCAGAGAACAAAAACATTCTAAAAGGGCGCTGCCCTCGATTCTTTTCTTTTTTAAAAATACACCTGAAAAGAATAAAAACATTCTAAAAAGGGAGTGATCCTTCTCTTTTACGCGGCTGAACAGAATAAAAGTATTCTAAAACGGGGCGGCCTTCGATTCTTTCCCCCTTTATTGTATCCCCCCCGCCCTCCTTTCGCATTCCCTTCTTTTAGAAAGCCGCGCCCCCCCCCCAGGCCCGGTTTC
>NW_015164255.1:193589-197048 GCF_001447785.1 Gekko japonicus
TCGATCTCTTCACCCCCCCCAAAAAAAAAAGAGAAAAGGGGAGGGGGGCAGGAATGGCGCCCCCCCCGGACCCCTCCCACGGTTTCACCCGCGGGGCTGATGCCGCCACAACGTCCCCCCCTCAGCGAGCGAGGCGCCGGGAAGGAGGCAGGGAGGCTCCTCGCCCAGCTCCGCCGCCGCCATTTTATCGCCTTCTGCGGACAAGACGGAGAAGATGGCGGACGGGCGGCGGGGGAGACCTTTTCCAATATTTAAAGAAAATCTTTAAAGACAACCAACAACCCTTCTCCCTTCCCCTCAAAACAAGCACAAAGGAGCTTGAAATCCTGAGGGATAAATAATAGGGCGGGGGGGAGGGAGTCGGGGGCAGCCGTCGGGAGCTTCTCCGCTCCGCTCCCCTCCGTTCCCGCCGCCCCATGAGGCGCTCTCCCTACCGATGTCTCGACCACCAACGCAGCCATTTCGTTTCTCTTCCTCTTCTTCCGGCCCCGGGACTCACTGCTCGGCGTGGATCCCGCTTCACGGGACGGCTCTGACAGCGACCCGGTCTTCTCTGCCCAACCGACCCGAAGAAAACCTGCGCTGCCACAAAATGGCGCCGGTCAACAACCGTGTGGAAAAGTACCAGGGCGTCACAAAGGACGCGCATGCGCGACGGCGGGGGAGGCGGGGGAATAGAGCGGCGACGCGGCCAATCGCGGGACTGGAGAGGGAGGCGAAAACTGGCTGCCAGAGGCGCATGCGCCTAGCCATTAAAAATAATTAGTCTGTTGTGAAGGGTGTCGGAAAAGGCCATCTTCATATCGCTGCAGCTTACGGCGTATTTCTTTCCTTTAATTGCACACGGCGGTTTCATATATATACACACACATACAGTTCTCATCTCCTATTTTTTCAGCGATCGTACATAGCCTTTATGGGAGCTGGCTGGGTGACCTTGGGCCACCTAGGGGCAAATTCCACGGCGGCCATAACTTTTTAAAGACCCCCTAACGAGAGCTGGTGGAGCCAGAATGACCTCTCGCGTGTGAGAGAGGTCATTCTGGGGCCCCCTAGGTGAGCCGCTCGGACATCACACGCGGAGGTGGAATTTGCCCCTAGGAGTCCAAGGACACCACCCCGGGGCTCAGGGAAGCGGGGAACGTTTCGCCCCCCACAGACAGACGTTGCAGCTGCCCCCCACAGCAGTGTTTGTCCTTAGTTTTAGTACATCCCCCAAAAAACCTCACCTGGTAACGCCCCATCTCAAGTTCTTTGGTGATAATGCTAGAGCAGGGACAAAACAGGCTTAATGGCACAGTAATAAGTAAGAAGCTGGGTTTCGAAGACGTAGAGGAACTAGAGATCAAATTGCCAACATTCGCTGGATTATGGAGAAAGCAAGAGAGTACCAGAAAAACATCTACTTCTGCTTCATTGACTATGCTAAAGCCTTTGACTGTGTGGATCACAACAAACTATGGCAGGTCCTTAAAGAGATGGGAGTACCAGACCACCTCACATGTCTCTTGAGAAACCTGTATAAGGGCCAAGAAGCGACAGTTAGAACCGGATATGGAACAACTGATTGGTTTCGCATAGGAAAAGGAGTACGACAAGGATGTACATTGTCGCCTTGCTTATTTAATATATATGCAGAGTACATCATGCGAAATGCTGGCCTAGATGAATCACAAGCAGGAATTAAGATTGCGGGGGAAAAGATCAACAACCTCAGATATGCAGACGATACCACTCTAATGGCAGAAAGTGAAGAGGACCTCAAGAGCCTCTTGCTCAGGGTAAAAGAGGAGAGCGCAAAAGTGGGCTTGAAGCTCAACATCAAAAAAACTAAGATCATGGCATCCGGCCCCACTGTGGCATTGTACCCCATTGAGGTCCACATGCTTTCCAGGCTCCATCCCCAAATCTCCAGGAGTTTCCCAGCCTGGATCTGGTACCCCTACCCCCCCCCCCTGCTTGTGGCCAAGGGCAACCCTAACATGAGATGGATGGATGGACTCCGTCAAGACAGCCACAGCCCTCCGTCTGCAAGACTTGAGCAACGCTGTTGAGAACAGGATGTTTTGGAGGACATTCATTTCAGAGGGTGGCTGTAAATCGGAAGCGAGTACCAATGTTCCCTCGAAGATGAGTTAGTGTGAGTTAGTTCACAGTTTTTTAGCCTCCAGCTCACACATTTTTGTCTTGGCTCGGGAAGGAGGGCTCCCGAGCAAACTAATTTAGGCAGCAGCCAAACTGCTCACTCACAACGTTAATGCCAGGAGCTCACAAAGTAGAATTTTTACTCACAGGACTCCACAGCTTAGAGGGAGCATTGGAAGCGACCACACTTCTCAGACACACAATCTGCTTAGGGGTGGAATATAATTATATAAATGCGCTTTCATGAACACAGTTCATCACACGCGCTGAAGGGTACATCCCTTACTTCAAAGGGGAGAGGTTGCAAAGGTTGGAAACTAGATTCCATCAAAAGGGTGATCAAATCAGTCAGTGGTGGCCATTACCAGCTGTTAAAAGGATTAACACAGATGCAACTGAGAGATGAAACAAGATAAACTGAGACAATAGGGAGCGAGACAGGAATCTCTACAGGGGGCAACTGTTAGTTTGTTCCAGCAAAAAGAAATACCGTAGTAGTACCTCCTTAGATTTGCAAAATTCTGTTCCCACATAGACTTTCATGGACTCAAGCCACATCTTTCCTTGGGAACATAAGCATTTCCCTTCACCTTACTCTTATTTATTTATTTACAAAATAAGTCAACTGTAGACTAAGCACCACTAAGGAGTCTCAAGGAGGCTGACAATCGCCTTCCCCTCCCCTCTCCACAACAGGCACCTTGTGAGGTAGGTGGGGGGCTGAGGGAGTTCTGAGAGAACCGGGACTGGCCCAAGGTCATCCAGCAGGCCTCCTGTGTCTCAGAGTGGCTGATAATCATCTTCCCTCCCTCTCCCCACAACAGGCACCTTGTGAGGCAGGTGGGGCTGAGAGAGTTCTGAGAGAACTGTGACTGACCCAAGGTCACCCAGCAGGCCTCATGTGTCTCAAAGCAGCCTACAATCGCCCTCCCTTTCTCTCCCTACAACAGGCACCTTGTGAGGCAGGTGGGGCTGAGTGAGTTCTGAGAGAACTGTGACTGACCCAAGGTCACCCAGCAGGCCTCATGTGTCTCAAAGCAGCCTACAATCGCCCTCCCTTTCTCTCCCTACAACAGGCACCTTGTGAGGCAGGTGGGGCTGAGAGAGTTCTGAGAGAACTGTGACTGACCCAAGGTCACCCAGCAGGCCTCATGTGTCTCAAAGCAGCCTACAATCGCCCTCCCTTTCTCTCCCCACAACAGGTACCTTGTGAGGCAGGTGGGGCTGAGAGAGTTCTGAGAGAACCAGGACTGGGCCCAGGTCACCCAGCAGGCCTCATGTGCCTCAAAGTGGCTGACAATCGCCTTCCCTGTT
>NW_015164255.1:197541-207376 GCF_001447785.1 Gekko japonicus
CCGCTCTTCACCCCTGCACCACACTTTAAATTCACTGACAAACTGGTGCTGTTGATAAGAGAGGGAGGTTGTCGGGAACAGAGAATACTGGAAGTTAAAACAGAAATTAACTTGATCCCAAGAACACCACATGGGCATACATTTTATTTATTGACACATGTTCCATGTTGCATGGAAGTTAAAGCCTCATACTTTGAAAAAGAAGAAGAAGAGATTGGATTTATACCCTGCCCTTCACTACCCAAAGGAGTCTCATCGAGACTTACACACTCCTTCCCCTCCCCACAACAGACACCCTGTGAGGTGGGTGGGGCTGAGAGAGCTCTGTCCAGAACTGTCCTTGAGAGAACAGCTCTGACAGAACTGTGGCTTGCCCAAGGTCACCCAGCAGCTGGAAGTGGAGGAGTGGGGAATTAAACCCGGTTCTCCCAGATTAGAGTCCGCGCACTTACCCACTACACCAAACTGGCTCTCAGCAAGTGAGGTTCACTTTGCAAGTCATACATCAATCTAAGCTGCTCAAGACAGCAGTTACACTGGTTGCTGTCCTTTCTGTAGAATTAAATTTGATTTTGAAAAGAAAAAAAAAGATGCATCTATAGAGGCAAAAGGAAAAAAAATAAAAGTAGGGCCCACCGATAGGTCACTGAATCAATCAAAGACTGCTTTGAGGGCATTATTTAATTATGCCAAATGGGCACCACTTAATGCAAGTAGGCATTAAGTCCTAATTTGAGTGGACCAGAGGCAGAAAATCTAACGCAGTCAGCTGGGATTACTAACAAAACAAACACGTCGGCACAAGGAAAACAGACAAGCCAATCCAGTTGTGAAGGCTGCAGAATCGTATACATTATTTTATGCCGGTAGAGCTGATCTCTGTGTCAATGTTCTGGTTAACAGCTGCCCTAAGTGAAAGGAAGAGGCACACGAGGAATTTCAAAATAAATCATGTTTGAACTAGCTAACTTCGAACAGGAAAAGGTAGCTTCATATTTTATATATAAAAATCCCCCATGTGTTGTTTTCCCCCAGCTTTGTCAAACACATAGGACTTCATGCATCGAGATGCGTCTTCTCTCCATCCGCTGAAATACCAAGATTAGAAAAGTCGGAAGAAAAAGCTTTGGCAAGCCCTCGATTCCAAGAGTGCATGCACAAACAACTCTTCAGAAGTCACTGGCAGTTAATTCCAAGCGGCTGATCTGGAATCTGTCAGGGCCCTTTCCTGCTACTGAGCAAAGGGGTTCGCGTGAATTGTAATGTCTTTGATGTGAACGTCACTAAGAGGCCGGAAAGTCTTTTCATTCACAGGCAGTTTTTCCAGCTCATCCAGTGTATCCAGACCATCAATTACTCTGGGGATGACAAAAGTACACAGTTGCTGAGCGTCATCTTCTGCTTAAAACATTCCTCCTAGTGGGACATCTATAGAATATAAAGATCTCTAAATAGGGTTCCAAGGTCCAAGACAAGGTTTCCAGTATTGTCTACTCACACTGGCAGTGGCTCTCCACAGTCTCAGGCAGAGGGTCTTTCACATCACCTACTGCCAGACTTGTTAACTGGGAATGCCCGGGGGGGGGGGATTGAATTTGGGACCTCCCACCTCCCTTATCTGAGTCTTTGAAGGTACAAGTAGCTTGAGCATTGTTCCAGAGAAAGAAACTTCCATCTTTTCTAGGCCTCAGCCTGAACCATTGTTTGAATTGAACAAGAACCTGCTTACAACCACCTTGTAGAGAGGGCACACAAGTGACTACCCTGTAATGGTCAGGCCATTCAGCCAAACAAAGATCTCTACTGAATTATATGCGACAGTCCCACAGCTCTGTGTGCTTATGAAGACCCTGCAGGATTGCACCCATTGGTATGATGGAACAGCCCTTGCACCTACAGTTTCCAGAGCCTTAAGGTGGAATACAGGTTATGTTATTGGTTTAGCTGCCAACAGAATGTAGTTTTCCACCTGAATCAACATGCCTCTTCACATCCCCTTTTTTGGGTACCACATACTGAGCCTGGGGGAGGAGACAAATGTCAAAAATGTTCAAAGGTATTACACAAATGTTGCTTTTAGGTTTTCCCTGCAGAAAAGCACAGCTACCTAGAACATTTAAAGGAGCCATTCACAAAGGACAGATCAGAATCCACAAAGGAAATACAGAATACGGATGGATCCAATAGCGACACATCACTCGAATGCAAGATGGTTATCTCTTTAGGATCAAGGACTCGAACAGAGAGTGGAGCTGAACTTAAGAGTCAAAATTCCATTTGTGGGTCCAAGGCTGTTGTTAGCCAGTTCAATTGAAAAAAAGACAATCTGCTACACTCGTTTGATTGGGAATAAAGCTCTAAACGAATCCAGGAAATAAATCTTTCTGTCCCATTACAGGATGTTTGTTTTTTATTTCCATCACCCTTCCAGTTTTTCTTTACTCTGCTTTGTCAATGTGCATTTTTGCAGCATTGTTCAGCAAAAAATTAAAAGTGAAACACGTTTGACTATTTCCTAATAGATCACTTGGCTTTATGTTACCTTACTATCACCTCGAGAGTTTGCAGAATCACAGTTCAGATCCCTCAAACGCCCCTAAAAGCTCCACCACGCTTTGCTCCCCCCTCTTAAAATGACCACCATTTAGATGGGCCAGCTAACTCCCTGCTGTTCACATCACTGGGGTGGATGAAGTCTTACTTACTTCCCAAACACGGTGTATTTCATGTCCAGATGCGGCTGCTTGCCGTAAGTGATGAAGAACTGAGATCCGTTTGTGTTGGGGCCGTTGTTTGCCATAGAAACGACTCCGCGGACACTGTGCTAAGAGAGAAGTATAAAAATCGAGGGGGTGATCACAACTTGCATAAAGGGTTTACGTGGCCCAGCTGCATCCCCGGGTTTTCGAGATTCGTTCCCACTGTTTGCAAAAGGCGGCCGATTCTTCTACATCCCATAATCCAGGGGTCCCCAACAAGGAGCCTGTGGGCCCCATGGTGGCTCCCAACGTCTTTCCTGGCGCTCATCAAGTGCTTTTGGAAAGTGGGTGGGGCTAGGCGGGGCTTTTCCCCACGGGGCTTCTAATTGGCTGTGCAAATTAAAAGGCATCCTGTTAAAGAGAGAGTCTGCTTGAAATGTTGAAGAGCTACCATTAGACTTGTATATACCCTTGATCCCTGACATTTTATGGTCGGCTCCGCCTCTTGCGGCAGCCATTTTGAGATTCTGCCACCACCCTTTATCAGAATTCCAAAGGTGCCCACAGGATGGGGACTCCTGCCATAGTCGTATTCCAGTATGGGAAGTTGTGTGGCTCTGTTCATACTAAGCTGACAAGCACAACTCTTACACCAATGGAACACCTCCATATGTTATAGATCTTTGAGCTTTCCTGGGGCCCTTTATGTGGGGAATCCAAAACACATCATATACCTCCAAAAACCTTTATATGGCTCTGCTCCATAGCTCATCCTAACCACAATTAGAAAAAACACCTTTAGACATTTATCTGCTATTTTGACATATTTATTGCTTTACGACTGTTGACCTTATAACCTTAACTTGTTATTTAGTTTTTCCCCGTTGCATAACTTAAGACCTTGTTAAATCATGTTACATGTCCATTTGCTGTTAAATCCCTGTCTATGAGCTTAAAAGAGTTCTGTTCTTAATGTGAAAGTGTTACACCTTTTAAAATGTCACTCTGCTGCTGTTACCAATGTCCACATTCAAAACATTTCTTCTTGATATAGAAAAACAGACGAACCTCAAAAATTTCAGATCTAGAGAAAGGAGCCCTGTTATCTCTATGGGAATTCCTGCACCCCACTAGCAACCGAGTGCTTTGCTATCCCCCAACCCCTTTAGAACAGCACTCCCAAGCAGTGTTCGCTTTAAGCTGAGTTAGTGTGAGTTAGCTCAGTTTTTTACCCCTCTAGCTCACACATTTTTGTCTGAGCTCAGGAAGGGTGGCCCCAGAGCAAACTGATTTATACACTAGCCAAATCGCTCGCTCACACCTTTAATGACAGTAGCTCACAAAGTAGGATTTTTGCTCACAGGATTCCACAGCTTAGAGGGAGCATTGCTCCCGAGTCTAATCCCCGCGTTGCAATTTGCAGGTTTCCTGGCTGCTAAACCACCACATTCATCTAACAAACTGGTAAAATACTTTAACCCCATAATGAAATCACAGGAAGTGTTGCGTAACCTGTGCCTGTCGGCACCCTTTAGGATGACTCCTCAGTATGTCAGCCCAATAAAAATTCCAAGACGTGGAAACATCAGGAGCGGAAGCTGTTACTTATGGCCAGAGAAAAAGCAATTATCCCAGGCCCTGCTGAAAGATTGTTCTTGAAGGTTGCTCGCTGTTAAGAAACTAAGCATCGCTGCAGTGAGCAGAGTCACTGAGCTGAATAGCTAAACGGCACGGCTGACAACTTGGGAGCTGGGCACCCCCTAGGAGTTTGCGGAAGATAACCATTCCCTTCTATCACTGCCAGTTTGCTCTCCTGCACTGCCAGTATGGTGTAGAGAGCCAGTTTGGTATAGTGCTTAGGAGCGTGGACTCTGATCTGGGAGGTTTGATTCCCCACTCTTCCACATGCAGCTGCTGGTCTGACCTTGGGTCAGTCACAAGTTCTTTCAGAGCTGTTCTCTCATGAGCACTTCTCTCCGAGCTCCCTCAGCCCCACCTCCTTCCCAGGGTGTCTGTTGTGGGGAGGGGAAGGGAAAGGAGATTGTAAGCCGCTCTGAGACTCCTTCAGGTAGTGAAGGGCAGGGTATAAATCCAATCTCCTCCTCCTCCTTCTCCTCGTCTTCTTCTGTTCCTCCATTCCATCCTTGCCTGTAACTGTGCTTCGGGTTTCAACCATTCAAATTATTATCCCCAGGGTGGTATATATAGTTCTCTCCCTCCTGCATTTATCCTCACAACAACCCTGTGAGGTAGGTTAGGCTGAGCAAGCATGTCCAAAGATCACCCAATGAGCTTAATGCACTAGTGAGGATTTGAACGCAGATCTCCTCAGTCCTAGCTCCTACACAACACTCTCTCTCCACTTCCCTGCATATCCCTGTTTGCCTACGCCAGGGGTCCCCAACATGGTGCCTGCCGAGGCTTTTAGAATGTGGGTGGGGCTAGGGCTTTTCCTAGCAGGGCTTCTGAATGGCCACTGGATATCTGATCAGCCTTCGCAGCACAAGGTTTTCCACCGTGTGACTGATGGTAAGCCGGCTGGTGGTATTATTTAGGATTATGTGACCCGCCCTGAGCCCGCTCATGGGATGGGCGGGATACAAATATGGAAAATAAATAAATAAATCGTGGCAGCCATTTTGTGGTTGGCTCCACCTCCTGCAGCAGCCATTTTGTGGCTGAGCCCTCCACATGGTGTCAGAATTCTGAGCCTGCGGGCTCAGAAACGTTGGGGACCCCCGGGCCCTGAGCTTTCATGCCGACTTGGGCCTCCCCTCTCTGAGCCACACCAACATACCAGCTCCATTCACAGCACAGCAGTTATCTTTCCCACATTAGCAGAGTGGGTTCCCAACCCTGGTCAAAGATCAGAAACGACTAATCTTCCTTGCGCTCAGCTTCCCCACTGCATGAGAAAGGCACACACACAGTGACTGGTGTCTGCTGCCTCCCTGAACAATCAAGCAATCAAGGCGGGAGACAAGAGCTAGTGTTCTTTTCAGCAGTGCCAGGAACCTGCAGGACACCCTCAGTCCCACATTCCAGGTTTCCCTCTTTTCCTGGCATTCACATCTGGCTAAGGGAAGGCAAGAGGTCTGGCTGGGGGGGGGGGCAATACTACTGGCTGGGCAGGCCTCTGTCGACGCTGACCCCCCACCTTGGTGCAGCAACGTGGCCAAACTGAGGCCTGGGTTGGTCACTCCCCAGTAAGTCATACGAAACAAAGCAAAAAAGCATTATTGAAGAAATTCAAGAAACGTTCTTGAAAACAAAGCAGTGTAGTCCCAAGGCTCCTAAAATAGCTGTCTACTTACTCATTCCTAATGGCAGCAACACTGGTTCTTGCAGCTAAAGTATGGTGATGACCGCTTTAGCTGGAATTTTTCTCTAAGATGGCTTCTCCCTTGAGCACCTCTAACAGGTGGACCCAGACAGATGCTACTAGGCCCACCAACTTAAGCACGTCTTTGCCCCTTTTAGCAGAGGAGAGCGACCCCCCCTCATAATTAGCTACCCCGTTTCTTTACAGTCAGCGTCATTTATTCTACGAGTAGCCGACAATAAGAAACAGCACGAGAAAAAGCAAAACGTACCTTTAAATATTCACTGAATTCGTCTTCAAATTTCCTGCCCCAAATGCTGTTTCCTCCTTTCCCAGAGCCTGCGGGTGAACGGCAGGGAGATGAGCAGAATTCCACGAACCTGGTGACCAGTCGTGCCCACCCGTGCCCAGCATAGAAATGCCCTCAAGTCTTCAGTCAGTTGAAGAGAATTCGAGAAACAGAGCCGTCTTCTCCCACCCATGTGTGTGATTTGCAGAATTTCATAAAACAACGTATCTTGTGCTGTTCAGAAAAGACTCCCTCGTGAGGACTGCACTTCAGTTGTTTATTTAAAACATTTATCAGCTGCTTTTCTCCTTCCGTGAGGAAGGCGGTGTTTGCGTCAGCACTGGAACCAGCCAGGCGAACACACAATGTGGTCTTCATGAGATGCCAGAGGGCAGCCAAGGAGCCCTTACAGAAACCAACCCCTCGGTCACTGATCTGATCCGGGCTAGCCCGATCTCGTCAGATCTCAGAAGCTAAGCAGGGTCGGCCCTGGTCCGTACTCAGATGGGAGACCACCAAGGAAGTCCAGGGTTGCTACGCAGAGGCGGGTAATGGCAAACCGCCTCTGGACGTCTCTTGCCTCGAAAACCCCATGAAGGGATCACCATAAGTTGGCTGAGACTTGATGGCGCTTTCCCTCCATCATCCCTCAGTCTCAACGCCCTGTCCTCAGCATGGAGGTAATGCAGCTCTAAGGGTTACCAAGGAAACACGTGGAAAGCCGATTGAAGGCTCTTGAGCTCTATGTTGTAGTACGAATGGGAATATAAAGATTTTTATATATAGGTTTTTTTCTTCTTGATTGTTCATATTCATATTTCTCTGGTTTTTATAGATTTATTCTTTAAGTAATATTTTATTAGGATGTTAGAAAGGCCTGTTATATAGAAGGCTTTCCTCTTATAGGTCTGATATTGTTAGCAGACAACCTAATAGGTACAAAGTTCATTATTCTGTCGTTCTTGGAGCAAAACCTTGCAATGTCTGGGTCAGATAAGATTTTAGTCTTGTATGAAGATTCCTTGCCCATTATCATTTAGATTAGGTTAAGTAAACACTTAAATTTGACGTAGATATATGTTTCTTTATATCTGGCCAATCAGAGGATTATTACTCAAATTACCACTGTCTTTTGTAACCAATTATGCTGTTTGAATATTGTTTTCTTGATGATGTCAGTCCATGTATAAAATATCGTATATTTCCTGAATATGCTGAGAAGAAAGTAGTCAAATTTGGATGGACTATTTGGTCCAATTGTTTTTCTGTTAATTGAAATAAAACATAGATCTTCCTCCTCATTTGACTTCATTTTTGACATGGAATCTAATATGTACAACAATGTCAATGCCAGGCATTACTGCTATGATTGTCAAGTATCCATGATGTTTTGGAAGCCTAAGCAATACCAGAGGTCGTGCTGATTTGCCTGACTGACATTTATTCTTATTCTTACTATTATTATTATTATTATTTGCCCCATCCCAGCTTATGCCGGACTCTGGGCAATGTATACGACATAATGTCCTAAAAATACAAAACATTAAAATTTATATATAATTTAATAAAAATTCCAGTGTAGATAAAAGATCCAAGATGGCGATTTTCCTATAATATTATTGATCCCAAGGCCGGACTACCAGCCCCTTTTCTGGGCGGGGGGGAGAGGGAACTCAGAACATAAAGTGTGTGTGTGTGTGGGGGGGAATTTACCATGTAAAAGTCATCATTCACAACTACATTTGTAAAATTTGCAAAGCCAGTTAAAAAAATCATGCCGCTGCTTCCAATAGTCAAATGTAATGTGATTTGGAATGGCAGATTCGAATGCATTTCTCTGCTCTGGGGACAGGGGAAATAACACTACACAGCGGATTGCCGCACTTCAAAGATGATGATGTAAGGTCACCTCCATGTTTGAGAGGAGACGGACGGAGTGTAATGCCAGGGTCTCAGTTAATTACTCTCAGCGTTCCACAACTAAGGATACATCTGCCCATCAATCTCCAATTTTGACATATTTATTTCCTTCACTACGTTTTCCCTTGGAATTAAACCCAAACAGATGGTAACCATATAAACGAAGCCTGCTATTCCTGTTTGGTCCTTGAATCTGTTAAATATCTTCATTTTGCTGTATGCTAATTTACTCCTCACCCTCTACCTATATGTATGGACTGGTCATTTCCATTTCATTGTACCTGGAAAAGTGTGGGTGCACACGGAAGCTTATATTTTGAATAAAACTTTGTTGGCCTTAAAGGTGCCACTGGCCTCAAACTTTGTTCCAATAATCACAGTTTGCTACGTGACTCAAAGCCACTGTTCCAAAGGGAGTGATTTCATAATATTTAACCAAATGCTTTACCTGCTGGATCTCCGGTCTGCACCATAAAGCCTTTGATATTCCGATGGAATAGACAGCCAGTGTAGTAATTACTAGCACAGAGAGCCAGGAAATTCTAAAGAAAAACAGATTGCTGGTTAAGATCTAAGGCAGCAGGGGCATGTGATGTGGCCGTGCATAGAAAACTACTCCGGGATTCTGGGTAAACATAACTCCCCGCTCCCCCAGACTTGCACGCTTCTTTTCCCTCCTCCTACTTAAATTACCCCTCCCTTTCCTTTCCAGTATTATCAACCATGGTCAGCTTTAAACTAGACTCAAAGGGAAGGGAAGGGAGGAAATCAAGTGGGAGAGAGAAGGAAGAAACTCTTGGAATTATGGCTACGAGACTGAGACGTGTCATAGCTGACCCAGGGATAAACATCTAGATTTGTAAGCCTAAAAAAATTCCTCTGCCGGTTACGGACTGTCATTTGAATGCATCACGGTGTAGTGGTTAAAGTGTTGGACTCGGACCTGGGAAACGTGGGTTCGAATCCTCACTCTGCCATGGAAGCTTGCTGGGTGAATTTGGGCCAGTCACACCCTCTCAGCCTAACCTGCCTCAATCACACTATCCAAGGGTGCTGAGAACTAGTAGCTTCCGACATTCTGAAATGGTTTTAGGAAGTTGAATTTGCAGAGAAAAACCCTTGGGCTGGCACTCTGCCACAATTAACTGCCTACTGAAGAAGAAGACATTGGATTTCTACCCCACCAAGTCACTACCTGAAGGAGTCTCAGAGCGGTTTATAATCTCCCTTCCCTTCCCCACAACAGACACCCTGTGAGGTAGGTGGGGCTGAGAGAGCTCTTTCAAGGACTGCGCATGAGAGAACAGCTCTGAGAAAACTTGTGACTGACCCAAGGTCACACCAGCAGCTGCACGTGGAGGAGTGGGGAATCAAACCCGGTTCTCCCAGTTTAGAGTCCACGCTCCTAACCACTACACCAAACTGGCATGGAAACATTTAGTCCAAAGGGCACAGGCTCATTTTCAGCATCGGAAAAAACCAAAGGAAACCAAGCTAACCTCACCTACTTTTCCTGCTGTGCTCTATGTATTTATTTACCTCATGGGTAGTCTGCCTCTCTCGCTAAGACTCAAGGCAGATAATTACCAGTACACCTTTGGTTTC
>NW_015164255.1:207408-223184 GCF_001447785.1 Gekko japonicus
GGGGGGGGGAGGCAGCTTCTCACATTATGCGCAGACAATTCAGGGGGTCTCTGTTGAAGCTGAACTACTTACTTCACATGCCTTGGGGGTTCGCTCACAGAACAGCTCTATTTTAATGTCTCCCACATCCGTGTGCAGCGTCACCGCCTAAGAGGTGGCGAGAGGATTCGTCTTATTATTCATGTGTAGAATCCAAAGCTAAATGAAGTAACCCAAATTTAAAAACCCAGGGTCCATCCCCAAATCTTCAGGCATATCCCATGCGGACCCACCCGATGGAAATCAACAGAACTAGCTCTTGCACACCTAAAAGGACATGCTTTGCACGCAGGAGGTCCCTGGTTCAATCCCTGGCACCTCCAGTTCAAAGAGCAGGCAGTGGGTTATGTGAAAGACCTCCGCCTGAGACCTTGGGGAGTTGCTGCTAGTCTGAGTAGACAATACTGACTTCCAATGGACCAATGATTCAGTATAAGGTAGCTTAATCTGGCTAAACAGAGTTAAGATAACTCATTCACCAGGAGCCAGAAAGAGGTCTATAGGCCCCGGTCACACGGAGAATTTGCCGTGCGAAAGGCATGAATGCTGGGCGGATTTCCGGGGTGCGATCACACCGCAACCGTAGCGCACCCATGGCCAACCCGTGGCGTGCTGCCAAATATGCGCAGTTAAAAAGTACCTGCAAAGATCTACTAGCACATGGTTTGCCACGGGCTGCAGACGGACTTGTTCGGTGCGATCGCACCGGCGCGCGCCTATTCCCTCTGGCCATCCTCTTTGCAGCGCGCACCGAAGGACGAAACCCTGGTGTGCCGCCATTGCGTCTGAGCGCATAATGGCGGATCAGAATGCGACGGCGCAAATAGCCACACCTCCCCCCTGCGTTTTCCAGAACGTGTGGCCGGGGCCACAGGCTATTTTGTAGACCTTGTGGTAGTGGGAAGTGTCATCAAGTCGCAGCCAACTTAAGGCCACCCTGTATTGTTTTCAAAGGTGGCAAGAGACATTCAGAGGTGGTTTGCCATTGCCTGCCTCTGCACAGCAACCCTGGACTTCTGTGGTGGTCTCCCATCCAAAGACTAACCAGGGCTAACCCTGCTTAGCTTCCGAGATCTGCCTAGCCCGGCCTATCTAGGTCAGGTAAGAGGCAGGCTATAACTGAAGCAAGTATGGGGAAGCTCCCAGCTCCTGCATGGTAGCCATTTTGCAACTGGTAGCCATTTTGTGGTGGCAGCCTGCTTGAGAATATTCACTAATTTTATGAAAGTTTATTAAAACTTTCCTCAGAATTCCTTAGACCCCCACCCTCCGCACCAGGGGTGATGGTGGGAAGTGCCATCGAATCGCTGCTGATTTATGGTGACCCCAGAGGGTTTTCAAGGCAAGAGATGTTCAGAGGCGGTTTGTCATTGCCCGCCTCTACACAGTGACCTCGGCATTCCTTGGCAGTCTCCCATCCAAGGACAAATCAGGGCTGACCCTCCTTAGCTTTCGTCAGCTGATGAGATCAGACTTGCCTGCACCATCTAGGCCAGGCCAGCTCATAAGACCTTACATAACATAAGAACATAAGAGACGCCAATGTTGGATCAGGCCAAAGGCCCATCCAGTCCAACACTCTGTGTCACACAGTGGCCAGAAATACCAGGTGCCATCAGGAGGTCCAGCAGTGGGGCCAGGACATTAGAAGCCCTTCCACTGTTGACCCCCCCCAAGCACCAAGAAGACAGAAGCATCACTTGCCCCAGAGCCCCTATCTATACCCTGTGGCTAATAGCCACTGATGGACCTCTGCTCCATATGCTTATCTAATTCCCTTTTGAAGCCGTCCATGCTTGTAGCCGAAACCACTTCCTGTGGCAGTGAATTCCAAGTGTTAATCACTCTTTGGGTGAAGAAGGACTTCCTTTTATCCGTTCTAACCCGACCACTCAGCAATTTCATGGAGTGCCCACGAGTTCTTGTATTGTGAGAAAGGGAGAAAAGTACCTCTTTCTCTACCTGCTCTATCCCATGCATCATCTTATAAACCTCAATCATGTCACCCCTCACCCTGATCTAGCGCACAGATTGTTCTTGTGAGTATGAAATGGAGGAGGAAAGAACAACATTGCATGCCACTTTGGAGATCCTCCATGGGGGAAGAAAAGCAAGGTATAACTAAAACAGATAAATGCGATAAAGAAACAATCGATCTCACCATCTGTGCTGGCCACGGACCCAAAGCACTTGATACTCTGAAAGCCTTCTGCAAAAACAAAACAGTTTCATTTCCTCCCCAGCGACACTCGAAGAAATCCTGGAGACATTTATCCCGACACCCTACTAACAGGAAAAAGGATGAAGGGGAAATGGCCGATAGGCTTTTATCTAGTTCAGCTACCTTAAGAACATAAGAGAAGCCAATGCCGGATCAGGCCAATGGCCCATCCAGTCCAACACTCGGCCATACAGTGGCCGAAAATACCAGGTGCCATCAGGAGGTCCAGAAGTGGGGCCAGAACTCCAGAAGCCCTCCCACTGTTGCCCCCCCCCAAAGAGAAATGAGCTGAATATCAAGGCAAACACAGCCAACTTTTGTGACAGTGGATTGACCAGGGGGTGTCTTATGGATTCTTCAGAGTCACAGCATGGCTGCTTCTCACACAGAGAATGAAACATGGGAACTATAACACTTTTTATTTTTTTTGTCACCTTTCTCCAAGGAATTCAGGGCAGCCTACAACATTCTCTCCTCCTCTGTTTTATCCTCTCAAGAACCCCGTTAGGTAGGTTAGGCTAAAGGAGAATGATTAGCCCCCCCGGACACCCAGGGATTTGCACCTGGGTCTCCCCAGGAGCAGCCCAGCACTGTTAAACCAGACTGCAGGTGGCAGATCGCATTTCTGAAAGCTCCCAAACATGGAAACCTCATGAGTGCAAAACTAGCATAACAACAGGGAGCGTGGTTATCCCTAATTATCCCTAATATACTAGGGTTTTTCTTCCTTTATGACACAACAGCTTTAAAAACGTTAACTCCACACTGTGAGCTGAAGGGATGGCTTAGCGTAGCCCCATCTCGTTAGATCTCGGAAGCTAAGCAGGGTCGGCCCTTGTTAGTACTTGGATGACCACCAAAGGAAATCCAGGGTTGCTACGCAGAGGCGGGTAATGGCACACCACCTCTGGATGTCTCTTGCCTCGAAAACCCTACGGGGTCGCCATAAATGGGCTGTGATTGGATGGGACTTTCCACCGCCAGCACGCTCTACTGCCTCAGAACTCTGCTGCTGCATTCACCATGAAGTGGGACATAGCTGCCGAGCAGAAAACCTGTCCCGAATGGAAAAAGAAACAGGAGTCTCGATGCACCTGGATTCAAGATTTTATTCAAGCAGAAATTTCCTTGGCCTAGAGAGCCCACTCCTTCAAATGCAGAGTGAATCCTGGCCAAAAATCAAAATGCCTGCATAGCTTGTGATCCACTCGCGTCTGAAGAAGGGGGATCTCGCTGACAACAATGTGAACCAGTAACTATAGCAAAATTGTGGAAGATTCCTAGACTGTTTTTGATCACTGATCAGATAATAAAGACTAGCGAACTCTGTACTTCAGATAAAATAAC
Source organism: Gekko japonicus (assembly GCF_001447785.1). Classification (NCBI taxonomy): domain Eukaryota; kingdom Metazoa; phylum Chordata; class Lepidosauria; order Squamata; family Gekkonidae; genus Gekko; species Gekko japonicus. Next base: position 211,016 of record NW_015164255.1, read on the forward strand.
AGAATCTGTAGAGCAAAACAATAATGATTATCAATCTAAATTTATCTCAATATCGTTTCCCTTTTTAGAATATATATCAGATAAAGAAGACTATGTATCGAGCTTAGATATAATTATTGTATTATGATAACTGGCTATGCTTTTTCTCTTGAAATATCAATATTATTTGAAGTTTTACATTTTGCCACTATTGTAATTCTCGTTAACTATGTTAAATAGAAAATTACTTTTAAAAAATGTAAACCAGAATATGGTTTTTGTTAACCTAGAAAGCCCTATTTTGGCCGTGACACAGCTATCCCTTTGATTTTGGACTCAGTGCAGAATTCCTACCGTTAAACGTACCTTTAAGCCCTAAAGGTCTTTGCTCTTCCCTAACTATCGTGGTATAGTGGTCGGAGTGTCAGACTAGGTTGTGGCAGACCCAGGTTCGAATCCCTACTCTGCCAACGAAGGTTGCTGGAAGGCCTTGGGCCAGTCACAGATTAACCTACCTCACAGGATTGTTGCTGTGAGAATAAAATGGAGGAGAGAAGAATTATGAAAGCTACCCTGTGTTGGGGAGAAAGGCAGGGTATAAATGAATAAAATCAATAATAAATGAAATAACAGCAGATGCCCTGCTCAGCCACAAAACTCACAAGGTTCCTTCAGAAAGAGGAGGGGGAAAGAATCAGAAAGAAAGAGAGTGGATGGATCACCATTCCCTCCATCTGGGAACCTTTTCTTTAATCTTGTGGTGAAATGAATTGACACATATTTTAAGTAGCAAACGGATACGCCAGCATTTAGGACTGCTTTCTGCCCTCATAAATAAGTACATACGATTATGCTTCCCCTAAGTTTGCCAGATCTTCCCTAGCCACCGGGGGGGGGGGTCAGGGTTGCCAGCTCCAGGTTGGGACACTAGTGGAGATTTGGGGGTGGAGCCTGATTAGGACCGGGACCTCTGTGGGGTGCAGTGCCCTAGAGTCAACCCTCCAAAGCACCCATTTTCTCCCGAGGAACTGATCTCTGTAGTCTGGAGATGAGCTGAAATTCCAGGGGATTCATTTGTTTTTTTATTTCCAAATTTTCCAACAACGAACAAATTACAAACTAAGCAATAAAGCCATAGAGGGGACATAGAAACCAGTACAGAACCATATCAAATACAAAGTAATTCAGGAACACAGATTTGATAACATTGTGAAAGAGACGTTCAAAAGGCCAACATTTCAAACAAGCTGTTACCAAGTGAAAATAGAATAAAATTCTGACTAAACATGGTCAAAATTTAAACAGTTACGACTTTACAGGGTGACTCTGCTAATCTAAATGCCTATCTTGACTGATTCCAATTGGACCGTCTCACTTCCTGTTTGAATTTAGGTAATACGTGTTGGGCACGAAAGGAATAATTCCCCAAAGGCCTTCTGTCATTGTGTCGTAAGGTTCTGGGTAGGGCCTTTTTCTTGTCTCGCGTCTCCACCAAGATCCTGTCAAGTGCGTCACCAAACAGTCTCTTCCCCTGGAATGGGTAGGCTAAGACTATGTCTTTTGAGCGGTCGTCTGCTTGCCAAGCGCGTAGCCATAATGCTCTCCTGGCCACTACTGCTGAGGCCATGGCCCTAGAGGAAAAAATCATGGCGTCCAAGGTTGCATCCGCTGTGAAGGACAGGGCCTTTAGTATTCTGTTAATGCCTTCATTCAGACGGCGATCGTTATCTGGAATCAACTGAAGCAACTTTCTGGTCCAGACTATGGCTGCTCTGGATACAATGGAGGCCGCAGATGACGCTCTGATGGCCATGGCCAAGGCCTCGTGCGTTTTCCTGAGCGCAAAGTCAACTCTTTTGGCCGCGCTATCCTTGAGGGATCCGTGACCATCTTCCGACTGCAACGCTGCGACAGCAGCATCAACCCGGGGAACCTGTAAGAACTCATCGGCATACGCTGGTAAGGCATACAATTTTTTAACGAAGCCCGGGAACCGCCTATTAGCCATAGGTTTGGACCATTCTGCCTTTAGCTGTCTCTCAAGGAACTCCGGGAAGGGGAAGACCTTCTCGGTTGTACCGGATCTACGGGGAAATTCTTCCTTTCCCTCTGGCCTGCGCCTTAAACCCGGCGCTGTGGGTGTCTGTTCCTCTCCCCCCTGCGCTTCCCGCAAGTCTAACGCGGCCAGTGTCTTAGACAGGAGATAGTGGTAGTCCTCTGCCTTAAAAAACCTGGCGGACTGCGCAGGGATGTTTGTATCTTCTTCTTCCTCCTCCCTGTCATCTATATGGCTCTCGGAAGAGGGATCGGGACCCCTCAGGGGGCCGTCCCTGCATCTTTTCCTGCTGCCTGATTCCTTTTGTGCCACTGTACTAGTGGGACCTCTAATTCTTCCTGCAGCCATCAGGGAGCCTCCTGACCTGTCGCGTCTGGGGAGGGACGGAAAGGAGGAAGGCGGAGAGGGTGCACTGTCTGGCCTCACACGTCCCCGTCCGAAGAGGTTCTCCATCTCTTCCCTCACCGCCTGCCTCACCCACGAGCAAAATTCAGGCGAGACATGGAGGGGCCCCTGTTGAGCCACGTTAGTCCCCATCCCTGGACCCGGCACGGAGTCTCTGGGGCAGGCTGAGGGCTCAACGGAGGCTGAAATGGGCGGCTGCCGTCCCTTCTGGCCGGTCCCCGAGACGCCTGGCTGTTCCGCAGGCCGGGAAGGTCCCTCTCCGCGGGCCTCGCCTGGGCGCGTAAAATGGCTGCCGTCGCCGCTGGTCGGCGGGCTCGAGCGGGCGTCGGGCTCCCCAGTCGTCTTTTGCAGGCGGCGCCTCTTCGCGGGCTTTCGCGCTTCCCAGCAGGGCGACTCGGCGATCCCGCCGCGAAGGTCCCCGTCCGCCAGGAGGGCAGCCTCGAAGTCCTCCTCTTCCGAGAGGGAGTCGCCGCCGCCGCCGCCCTCCGGCTGCTCCATGGCTCGAGCGGCCATGGAAGGCGAGACGGAGAGAAACGCCCGCTCCCGGACGGCTGTCCTCCTCCGCTCTCGTCTTCTCTCTGACCCGGACAGGAGAGAGACAGAGAGAGAGAGGCAAAGAAGTGAAGGGAAACGAAATACAAAATGGGCTAGTAAAGGATTGAAGTGTTCAAGATCGATAAAGTTCTAAAAAGTATAACGTCTAAGTGCGGGCGCGCAGGGCTGCCGCGCAACATCGACTAGTTTGCAAGATACAAAATAAGTCCCTCCACACACACACACACACAAAAATTAGGGATGCCAACCTCACATACACACACACACACACCCAAAATAGGGATGCCAACCTCAGGGCTGCAGCGCAACATCGACTACTTTGCAAGATACAAAATAAGTCCCTCCACACACACACACACACACACACACACAAATTAGGGGTGCCAACCTCCAGGTATGGCCTGAGGATCCCCTGGGGTTACAAGCTCATCTCCCGAGTAAAGACATCCGTTCCCTTGGAGAAAATGGATGCTTTGGAGGGTGGACTCTTACAGGGGCGCCAGCCTCCAGGTGAGACCTGGGGATCCCCAGGAAGTCCAGCTCCTCTCCAAACTGCAGAGATTAGACACCCCCCCCCCGGAGATAATGGGTGCTTTGGAGGGTGGGCTCTTTTTAATTTGGATGCCAGCCTCCAGGTGGGACCTGGGGATCGGATCCCTTGGAGGTCCAGCTCATCTCCAGACTACAGAGAACAACAGTCCCCCTGGAGAAAATGGATGCTTTGCAAAGTGGACTTTGCGGAACTGCACCCGGCTGCGGGCTCCGTGCTTCCGCGGGCTCCATCCCCCCAAATCTCGAGGAGTTTCCCAACGTGGACCTGGCAACCCCAAGACTACGGCCTTGTACCCCACCGAGGTCCCCGTCCTCCCCAAACTCCATCTCCAAATCTCCAAATCTCCAAATCTCCAAATCTCTAAATCTCCAAATCTCCGGGCTCCCGGGAGCCGTTCTGCATGAGCCCCAACCGTGGTGGCCCCTTCCCATCCCACCCCAGCAAAACCTTCCCACCGACCGCAATAAAGCGCCTCCCCGCGCTGGCTCCCAGCCCCGGGAGACTCACGAGCGCCTCGGCGGCTACGACAGCGCCTGCTCGCTTCCCCGCCTAGCCGAGGCTTGCAGCACCGGCATCTTCCCGACCAGGAGAGCACGCTGGGAGCGGAGGAGGAGCCAGGAAGGAGGCGAGGCCGCCGGATCTCGGAGGCCTCCCTCTCGCTCGCTCTCCCGCCTGGCTCGGAAGGTAACGCTGCGGCGAGCTTGGAGGGGTTGCGGGACCACCCGAGGAGGGGCTGAAGGGCCTTGTGGGGCGGCCCGCCCCCATATTCGGGTGGGGGATCAACTGGAGATTTGGGGATGGGGCCTGGGGAGGACGGGGACCCCTCAGTGGGATGCGACGCCAGCCTCCAGGTGGGACCTGGGGACCCCCCGGAATTGCAGCTCATCTCCAGAGTGCAGATATTAGTCCCCCTGGAGAAAATGGATGCTCTGCAGGGTGGGCTCTGGGGCATTGGGCCCCCCCCACACACACACCGAGGTCCCTGTCCCCCGCAGGCTCCACCCCCAAATCTCCAGGGGTTTCCCGACCTGGATGTAGTACTCCTACCCCCTTATCCCCTGCTGGGTGCTAGGGGGGACCCGGCAACCCTCCTCCCCTGGAATTGCAGCTCGTCTCCAGACTGCAGAGATCAGTTTCCCGCTGGAGAAAATGGGTGCTTTGGAGGGTGAACTTTGCAGCATTGTACCCCCCACTGCCAACCTAGCAGTTCGAAAGCAAGAAATTGCAAGTAGATAAATAGGTACCACTTCGGTGGGAAGGTAACAGCGTTCCGTGCGCCTTGGTGTTTAGTCATGCCGACCACATGACCACGGAAACGTCTTCGGACAGCGCTGGCTCTTCGGCTTTGAAACGGAGATGAGCACCGCAACCCTAGAGTCGGATTCGACTGGCTTTCGAGCAAGGAAACCTTTACCTTTACCCCCCACCGAGGTCCCCGTCCTCCCCAGGCTCCACCCCCAAATCTCCAGGAGTTTCCCGACCTGGATCTGGCCACCCTCTCCCACAATCCCCCGCCAGTGGCCTGGAGTGATCTGGCAACCTTATTTGAATGCCGCAGAGCCCACCTTATTTGAATGCCGCAGAGCCCACCTTCCAAAGCATCCATTTCCTCCAGGGGAACTGATCTCTCTGGCCTGCAGATGAGCTGTAATTCCGGGAGATCCCTAGGCCCCACCTGGAGGCTGGCACCCATAATTGGTGTGTTTGGGCGGTTTTTTGGTGCTTTTTAATTACTATTTGGGGAGTAAGGCTCGGCTCCTATTCTTGTGCCTAACCGGACCTCCAGCTGCAATGGGGGTCGGTGGCCAGCTCCAGTTTCGGAAATCCCTGGAGATTTGGAGGCAGCACCTGGGGAGGGTGACGTTTGAGGAGGAGCGGGAGGTCAGTAGGAGTGTAAGGCCATAGAGGTAGGGATGCCAGCCTCCAGGAGGGACCTGGGGATCCCCGGGGATTGCAGCTCACCTTCAGGCTACAGAGATCAGTTCGCCTGCAGAAAAGGGATATTTTGGAGGGTGGACTCTGCGGCATTGTATCCCACTGAGGTTCCTCTCTTGCCCAGGCTCCATCCCCAAATCCCAACTACGGATACCAGCCTCCAGGTGGGAACTGGGGATCCGTCAGAATTACAGCTCATCTCTAGACTACAGAGATCAGTTCTCCTGGAGAAAATGGGGGCTCCGGAGAGTGGAGACAAGATGCTGGAGTAGATCAACCACTGGTCTGATCCAGCAGGGTTCTTCTTATGTCCAGTCTCTTAAACACAGTTAGGAGTTGTGGAATGTGCCGTAGCCTTCTGCACTTCCCTTCCCTCCTCCATGGTGTATTTCAGCCATGATGTCGATCTGTGTTGATGGACAGCCCCAGAAACTCAAGTTGAAGTGAGGGCTTAAAGGTCCACTTGTGAGCCCTGGTTACAAAGGAATCTTATCAACGCTAACCATGGTTTGCATCAATACAAGTGTATTGCTGTACTATGGTTAAAGCAAACCACAAGAACGTAAGAATAGCCAGTGTTGGATCAGGCCAGTGGCCCAAACAGCCCAACACTCCGTCACACAGTAGCCGAAAATCTTAGGTGATATCAGGAGGTCCAGCAGTGGGGCCAGGAGGTCCCTGTCCTCCCATGCAAAAGCGGGATATTTGCTTATTAGAAGGGAATATGGGCCCATGTCACGTGCCCATATATGGACAGGAATCTGTACGTTTAGGCAGGCAAAGAAAATGGGGTGCCCGAAAAATAACCTGCCATGTCATAGAACCATTTGTTCTCAGCCCTGCGTTGAGCAGAAGTCATTCTAGTGCCTGAAAACGGTTGCCATTCTGTAATAGCACTTTTACACTGTGGTTTCCTCCTCTTCAGTATTCCCAATTGTTTTCCGTGCCTTCTTGGTTCCTTAGAAATCTGCATGCCACTGTCCTTTCTGAAACGGATTCCCCGGAAGCTCTTGCACGTACGGTCCTTGACTGATTTGAGGTCCCAAGCCTTCATGGATCTAAAAGCCCTGGTTTCTTCGCTGAACGGCTTCGCTTCGCTCTCGCTGGCCGAAAGCTGGGACAACGTGGGCCTCCTGGTCGAGCCCAGCCCTCCCCACGTGGTGAACACTCTCTTCCTAACCAATGACCTCACGGAGGATGTGATGGAAGAGGCCCTGCAGAAGGAAGCTGATCTCATTCTTTCCTATCATCCTCCCATTTTCAAACCCCTCAAGCGTGTAACGTGGCAAACGTGGAAAGAGCGCCTGGTGATCCGAGCTCTGGAAAACCGAGTCGGTATTTACTCTCCCCACACGGCCTACGACGCCGCACCTCACGGCGTCAACGCCTGGCTTGCCAAAGGACTCGGTGAGACAGCCCCAGTCAAATGATAGATTAATGTTCGAGAGTCTTGTCTTGATGCAAGGCAAATGTCTTTTGCTATTGCCGATTTGGTCTTCTTGCATGTTTTAAAAAAGGTATTTTTGCTGCCTTTTTTTGGTAAGCTGTTTTGCAGATCTTTCGGACCAAGAAGTGAGTGAAAAGCATTCAAAGTAAATAAAGGAAGTAGACAGACAGACAGACAACCTTTATTGGCATGTCAAAGATAGAAGTACATTAAAATTTTAACAAATGCATTGAGGTCACAAAGCCATAGTAAGGCCAACTAAAATGAAATAGATCAATTTTCAATTTCAGGGCATTTTCGGTGGTGGCTCCTACCTGGTGGAAAGAGCTCCCGGAAGAGATCCGGGCCCTGCGGGACCTTTCTCAGTTCCGCAGGGCCTGTAAGACAGAGCTCTTCCGCCAGGCCTTTGAGTAGGAGCCGCCGCCACTACTATTCCACCTTCGCCTCCTATGCACTGTTGTATTACCATCATGATTATCTGGACCCCACTGGGGGGAGCGAGGTGTCCGGGCAGGGATTGGATGACAAGATCTCAGGAAGTTATTATGGAGGTTAAGATCTACCCATCTTGGTTAAATTTGTATTGTAAATTTGTTACTATATTTTATTGTAAATTATTGTTTTATATTATGTGTTTTATTGTTATAACCTTGGCACATAGTGCCCTTGTCAGCTGCCCTGAGCCTTCGGGGTAGGGTGGGATATAAATCCAAACATAAATAAATAAATAAATAGCTCCCCTGAATTGAACTGCAGACTGGAGAAAACAGGTGACGTTAGAGGTTATGAGCGAGTTGTGTCCTGAAAGTAACCGCTGAACCTTGACACTGTCAGGGAGGCCACACCATGTATGGAGAAGGGAGTTCAGAAATTTTTCTTGAATCTTAATGTATAATGGACAATTTAATAGAACACGGGAAATGGATTCACTAGCACCCAGACTACAGGGGCATCGTAGCTAGACTAGCTAGAACCTGTCTCCATTACATGCTAGCTGGGTATTGTTTTCCTCCCATATCTTATCATAATATTGTTTCAGATGGGTAGCCTTGTTGGGCCTGCAGTAGAAGAGTGAGATTCGAACCCAGAAGCACCTTAAAGACCAACACGATTTCCGAGGTACAGACTTTTGAGTGTCCAAGTTGCCTTCCTCGGGTATCTGACTGTTATATCCTGAAAATCTTCTTGATCTTTATGGTGCTACCAGATTCAGATATTGCTCTTATAATATTGTTTTCTGCATTGCCTGCCTGTGCTTATAAAGCATACTCCAGACGGTGATTATAAAGCATTGAAATATGATCATGAAATTCTACCAGTACGTATATGAAATGTTAAGATAATGGGTGAAATGTTTGGTATAGTTTGGTGTGGTGGTTAGGAGCACAGACTCTAATCTGGGACTGGGAGAACCAGGTTTGATTCCCCACTCTTCCACATGCAGCTGCTGGTGTGACCTTGGGTCAGTCATAAGTTCTTTCAGAACTGTTCTCTCAAGGGCAGTCCTCAAAAGAGCTCTCTCAGCCCCACCAACCTCACAGGGTGTTTGTTGGGAGGGGACGGGAAAGGGAAAGGAGATTGTAAGCCGCTCTGAGACTCCGAGTGAAGGGCGGGGTATAAATCCAATCTCCTCTTCTTCTAATCCTTAAATTATGAGAGTTAGCTGGTGGTAGAGTTTTGCCAGATGTGCTTCAGTAAATATTGTTTTCATTTTCCTTTCTCTCTTTTTCTTAGGTTCCTGTACCACTACGCCTTTGCACTCGTCCACCGCTTCTAATTACCCTACCAAGGGGGGTTACCGGATTGAATTTAGCTCTTGCTCTGCGGAAACCGTCTTGCCAGGGCTGCGTGAGATGCCAGGTGTGTCCCTCGTTGCAGCTGTCCCTGCCAGGTACTGTTGCAGGCTATGCAGGGGGCTTTCCTTTCAGGCTGGTATTCGCAGGTCAGGTCGGCGTCCGTCTGTTCCATTCTTGTCTTGGAATCTGACAAAGGGATTCCAGCTCTAGAAGTCTTGTTCGATTTTAGCTTATACCCTAGAAATCTCCAGGTGGGTAGCCAGCCATGTTGGTCTGAAGCAACAGAACAAAGTTTGAGTGCAGTGGCACCTTTAAGACCAACTGAATCTGAGGAAGGGCTGCTTGCACACCAAAGCTTATACCCAGAATTAAACTTTGCCGGTCTTAAAGGTGCCCCCGGACTCCAACTTTGTCGGTCTGGTTTAGTTGTTTCATCTTATTCATCGATAGTTTTGCTAAGGTGTTTAACTTGGTGTTAACATAATTCCCCGTGGTGGGGGAAGTGCCATCAAATCGCAGCCAACTTGTGGCGACCCCATAGGGTAGGGGTCCCCCCACTTTTTGACCCCGTGGGCACCTCTGGAATTCTGACAGTGTGATGGGCGCAGCCACAGAATGGCTGCTGCTGCTTACCTTCAGTCACACAGGGAAGATCCTTGGGCTGTGGAGGCAACTTCTGCCAAAATGACATTTAAAAAAATCTGCACGGCCAGTTAGAAGCCTTGCTAGAGAAAAGCCCTACCTGGCCCCAGCCACTTTCTAAGAACACTTGGTGGGCACCAGGAAAGGTGCAAGCTATGCAGGGGCTTTCCTTTCATGCTGGTATTCACAAGTCAGGTGGGCATATATGTCTGTTAACGTGAACAGGGTAACTGTGAGTAGCCAGCATTTTACCAAGGCACCCACGGACACCACGCTAGGGACCCGCGCCATAGGGTTTTCAAGGCAAAAGACGTTCATAGGGGGCTTGCCATTGCCTGCCTCTGCATATGGGACCCTGGACTTCCTTGGTGGCCTCCCATCCAAATACTGACCAGGGTCGACCCTGCTTAGCTTCCAAGATCTAATGACATCGGGCTAGCCCCGGTCATCCAGGTCAGGGCAAATTCCTTGTACTGCTCGTCCAGCAGAAGAGATTTTGCATTCTGTTAACTGCTATCCTAAAATTAGTGCTCTTTTTTCCTCATCTAACCGAAGGCAGGTGGCTTTGTACTTTTCCCCTGTCGGTGTAGTCCAGGGACTAGGTCAAGTTCTTAAGATCCTAGCTGCCTTTAACTGCTATCCTTTTTAAAGCATGTCTGTTAACAAATTTTCCAAGGGTTGATGGGGAAGAACAGACCCGAGTCAGCTTGAATTGTACCCAGCATGCCTTGCTGCAAGTGATGGCCTTCCTTTCCCAGAACAGCCCTCTCTATGAAAAGACTGAAATCATATCACTACAAAAGGTAAAACCACCTATTGGTAGAGGGACTTTTTCAATTTGTGTTTTGCCCAGCCCCCAACTCCTTTCTTAGACAAAAGCTCCAAATATGAAAAGCTTCTTGACAGAATGACACAACAGAAGAGGATTTTTATTTTAGGAAAGAGGGGGAATTAAGTAGGCCAGCCAGGGATTACTCCTTCCTAGCTGAACGATTCATAAAGAACAGAATGTATGATGTAGTGTATTGCTGGCAGTGCCGGTCCGTCCATTAGTCTCACTTAGTCGATTGCCTAGGGCAACAGAGGTGGAGGGGTGGCAGAAGGCCTGGATGACTAATGAAAAAGGAGAGGAGATTGGATTTATACCCCGCCCCCCTTCACTCAGACTCTCAGAGTGGCTTACAAACTCCTTTCCTTTCCCTTCCCCACAACAGACACCCTGTGAGGTGGGTGGGGCTGAGAGAGCTCTTTCGAGAACTGCTCTGGAGACAACAGCTCTGAGAGAACTGTGACTGACCCAAGTTCACACCAGCAGCTGCATGTGGAGGAGTGGGGAATCAAACCTGGTTCTCTCCTAACCACTACACCAAACTGGCTTTCAGAGGGCTGCCTGCAGAGTGGGGCCTGGCCACAACCAGGTGCTACTTAACCAGGTGCGATGTTCCGTGGCAGGGCCAGGTCCGGGAGGGGGGGTCACCTTTCCCAGACTGCAGGTGCCTGGGCAGCATGTAGCTTACCCTGGGCCTGGCGTGCTCAGGCAGCACCCTGCCTTCTCTGGGCCCAGCGTGGCATATAAGGTGAGGAGGCAGGTTGCAGCAAGGAAGGGATTTCCCACAGGGCCCTTGCTTGGGTTTTTAAGGGGTAATAGGAAAGTGGATCTTCCACTTCCTCCTGGGACCAGCAAAGCCTTTTATGAATGAGAAGTATAAGACAAAGGGGGGGGGGGTTGGAGTGCCAAGGCTTATAGCTTGCCTTTGGCACCAAAAAGCCTTGGGCCGGCCCTGATTTATGGATTCATCTGGAAATTCCTGGCAGTGATCCCGGACGTTGCCACTCAGAAACCGTATCTAGAGATGTGTTTGGGTCATATATTACGTCCTTTGGGTTGGGTCCAGGCTAAATTTTCCATCAGCATAATGGAACCTTCCTGCCTCTCCCATTCTGTTAATCTCCACACAATGGTCCAGGGGATCCTTAAGAATGACATGGGGGGGGGGGGAGACTGCAGTGGAAATTGGTTGAAATAGCCAGTTTAATCTGGAGGCAGCCCTTTGCTTGGTTGCGGACAGTATTCCTTTCATGAAGGAGCTCTGGATGCCGTGAATAGACCTAAGTTCTCAGAACTGAGAGTTAAAAAAAATTAGATCCAGGTGGGGCAGCCACATTGGTCTGAAGCCGTAGAACAAAGTTTGAGTCCAGGGGCACCTTTAAGACCAACAAAGTTTTATTCAAGGTATGAGCGCATACCTTGAATAAAACTTTGTTGGTCTTAAAAGGTTCCACTGGACTCAAACTTTTAAAAAAAAATAGAGTAAAAACAGGTTGCTTACCAGTAACTGGTGATCTTCGAGTGGTCATCTGTGCATTCACACCAATGGGTTTAGTGCGCCTGCGCTGACCCAACCGGTGCCGTAGCAAGCTATGTTTCAAAGGATTTTCGCGCGAGTCCCACTGAGCATGCGCAGGAACCCCAGCACGCATGCCCAGAGGGGACGGGCGCGGAGATCCCGCCAGTTCCTTCAAAGCACCGCCGCCAATCAACACCTATCAAAAAATCAGGAGCTGACAGCAGAGGGGAAGGAGGGCGGGCGGTGTGAATGCACAGATGACCACTCGAAGATCACCAGTCCCTGGTAAGCAACCTGTTTATCTCCTTCGTGGTCTCTGTGCTTCACACCAATGGGAGACTAAAAGCACCGCCGCCAATCACCACCTATCAAAAAATCAGGAGCTGACAGCAGAGGGGAAGGAGGGCGGGCGGTGTGAATGCACAGATGACCACTCGAAGATCACCAGTTACT
>NW_015164255.1:227024-232909 GCF_001447785.1 Gekko japonicus
AAAGGAATGCCCTCAGTGGGCCCGGTCTTACCCTCCTTAGAAGACTTGGACTGCTTGGACTGCTTGTCCTTTTTAGTGGCATGTTGGTTTCCAGACTTGCCTTTCGCTGACTGTTTAGAAGCGACCTTCGATGTCGATCTTGTCGGTATCGATGCTCCGGTATCGACGGCAGTACGTGAGGTAGAAGGTTGGTCCGCCATAGCAGACGTCGGGTGAAGAGCCGATTCCAACAAAGCAACTTTTAATCGTGCGGCACGGTTCTTTTTCGTCTGATTAGAAAATTTAGCACAATGCTTACAAGTATCCGCTCTGTGTGACTCGCCTAAGCAGAACAAACAAAGTTCATGGCCATCTGGAGGGGCCAATTTACTTCCACACTTCTTACAGCGGTTGAAAAAGCCCCACTTCTACGTGCGGCACGGTTCTTTTTCGTCTGATTAGAAAATTTAGCACAATGCTTACAAGTATCCGCTCTGTGTGACTCGCCTAAGCAGAACAAACAAAGTTCATGGCCATCTGGAGGGGCCAATTTACTTCCACACTTCTTACAGCGGTTGAAAAAGCCCCACTTCTGACTCCTCTTCTTTTTCTTTTCCATACGGTGGGAAGAGAAAAATGCCGGGGAAAAGTGAAGAGGGAAGGGGGGGGGAGCCCGAAGGCCTGAGGAGATTCCCCTCAGAAAAACAAAAGTTCTCGCTTTTCTTCTTTCTTCTTCTTCTTTTTTTTTTTGTAAACTGAAGTAAAGAAATAAAATAAAGGATGATCCTAAGAAACAAGAAATAAGGTAAAGGCCCGAAGGCAGAAATAGCTATCCGGTCAGGAGGAAAGGCAAAAAGGTCCTTTCAACGCGGCGGTAGAGAGAGAACTGGCGGGATCTCCGCGCCCGTCCCCTCTGGGCATGCGTGCTGGGGTTCCTGCGCATGCTCAGTGGGACTCGCGCGAAAATCCTTTGAAACATAGCTTGCTACGGCACCGGTTGGGTCAGCGCAGGCGCACTAAACCCATTGGTGTGAAGCACAGAGACCACGAAGAAGATCCAGATTTTGTGGTTCATAGCACATGGCTGATTTTAAAGCATAACATTTCAGCAACTTCTTAATATGTCATGTGCATTTATTTATGGAAACTGATCTCCCCCCCCACCCAATCATGGTGGCTGATTGTGGGTCTGTACGTATTGCCAATGTAACTCTTTAATTTCTGCTTCTTCACAGCCTCCACTTGAAGGTACCGGAATGGGGCGGTTATGCATCTTAAAAGAACCGGTGGCTGTATCTGTCGTGATTGAAAGAGTGAAGAGCCATTTAAGACTGCCTCATGTCCGCCTGGCCCTCGGAGCTGGGAAAACGCTGGGTATGGCAACTATAGGATTGGGTTTTTATCACAGGAGTCAAATGCTGGCCATATACACGCAAAAACACAATTCCTCAAAATGACCAGTTGCCTGTGTTCTGAAGAACAATGTGTGCTTGTGCAACCAGGGTCAGAGTACTTCGTTATAACTGTTTTTTAATTGCTTTAGATGGGTAGAGAACCCAGCACTAAGTATACTTCCAAAAGTGGCATGAACATGCACTTGACTGGAATGGCTGAGAACCAGCGTAGATGGGTTGATGACACTGGGCTTTCCAGTCCGTTGGTTGGTTTTACCATAGAGTTTCCAGCAATTCCTAGAGCTACGCTATGTCACTTCTGAGTTTTGCCCGGAAGTGATGTATGGACACAGCTGATGTCGTGCCCTCTCCATGTCCCCACGCCCAATCCTCCTGCCATTTGACAGGCTCAGCCTGGAAACCCTACCTGAAACTGGTTTGGATCAGCTGTCCAGTTTTCCAAGTTCTCTGGCAGAGGGAGGCCTTTTACAGCTCTGCTCCCCTTTGATGCTACATGTTGCACCTAGACCCTCATGCAAGGATCTGTGCTGCGCCCCTGAACAATGATCCTGCTGTACAAAGTTCTCTTTCTCTCGTTAGAGTAACAAAAACGTTTAGCGGTGCAATTTCTTGTCTTGTAGAATCCGAGGTGAAGGTGGTTGCTCTCTGTGCTGGTTCGGGAACGAGTGTCCTGCAGGGGACGGAAGCAGATCTCTATCTCACAGGTAACAGACTTCATTCTTTCACGGCGTTCGGCTAGAATAATCATGGGAAAGCATTTTAAACAGGACAGTGTTTGGTTCTTGTATGTTGCCTTCCCCAAATATATCTCAGTGTTGTGACTTGATAAAAATTCAGAGAATGTGCATTCTAGCCTCCTCTTGTACATGGCCTGCAAATGGAAGACTTCCTCATTTATACCAAACTCGTAATTAGTTGTGCCATCCATATCAAACAAAACTGTCTATGGCAGTTCAGTTCTTTCTTGCAAATCAGGAATATATACTGTGCTGCTGTACTGAGCCCGGTGGGGACAACGCAGACAAGTGCTGATACACAACCCCAGAGCTATGTATGGTTGATTATTCTGTGCTCCTAACAGATTACAAGTCATGTGGCTTTACCCTCTTACAAGGGCCTCCTCTTGATTGCACCAACAGGAGAGATGTCTCACCACGATGTCCTGGATGCCGTCGCAAAAGGCACCACTGTGATTTTGTGTGAGCACAGCAACAGCGAGCGAGGTTTTCTTCGGGAGCTGCAGCTACTGCTAGCGACTCACCTGGAGAACAAGGTCCAGGTCATCGTTTCAGAGAGGGACCGAGATCCACTCCGAGTGGCATAGAAGTTCACACTGCGGAGGTCGGAACTTCAGCGCATTCTTCACAGGCTTAGCGCACAACACAGCCATGATGGGGATGAAGAGGAAGAATCTAAGGGTCAGTTCAAGTCCTCATGTCCACCCCGGTCCTTTTGATCAGATGCACGCTGGGAGTTCCATGCTTGGAACTTATTCCCCAGGTCTGCACAGGCCTGATTTAGGTCAGAACTTTAGGGAGAGGGGGGTTTAAGCTTCCACATGCTGTCTTCCTGTAGGTGACATGATTCTAGGGAGCAGTTGTTGACTCTACTGGGAAAACTTATACATAGCCCGTCCATATATCCATAGACACTCCAATGGAGCAAGAAGGTGCGTAAGCACGTTTTCCACATATACTAGGGATTCTGATCTGAATCCGACCTGCATATGCCTGAGAATTCAGCTTCAAGCACAGAACTCCAGTGCATCTCTGGTAGAAAGGACCAGGGTGGATGTGCGGGGGACATAAAGACACGTGGATTGGCCCTAAGATGGTTTCTGAAGAGCTGGCAACACAGAATCAGTGAATAAAACGGGCTGCTGATAAAACCTGTTTGCAACATCTGATATCCTGCACCACATTTGTGAAAACCTATTCCTCTATTTCTAATTTTATTTTGTCTGGACTTCAATTTTTGTCATTAAGTATTGCATCCTATAACTAATGGCAGACCTTTTCTTCAGTGGAAGGAGCTGCTTAAGGTGGCAGAAAGTTCTCCCATTAGGAGAATAGATGAATAGGATTCAACCCCTATCTCTGTGTGGCAGCCATCCCATCAGATTATAGCATCTCTTGAGGTAGGTTAAGTGGAAGAAACTTGGCCAGGACTGTGTACTAAGCTTCAAGGTGGAGAGGGTGGAGTTGAACCCGGCTTCTTCCAAAGAGGTCCAAATGCTATGTTTACTACAGGTCACTAAACTCACACACGTAAAACACACCAAGTTCTGGGACAGTCAGTCCAAGTGGAAAGAGCTGAAAGATAATTCAACTTCAGCAAGTCTTCAGATAAGAGGATACCTGTAAAGCAGTCACTGGAATTTCGTATCTAGACAGCACTGGATTAGTCAAAGCCATCCTTAGCAAGGCTTGGATAAATTCTTCAGGTATAAAATTTAATACAATTAGAAAGGGATTCCACCACCACCACCCAGGCAAAGAAAATAAATGTACCCAAGTCCACCTAGAGCATCGCATCTACTGGAATCAATGAAGGTAATAAAGAAATCGTGCTGCTTTTTCCATTAGGTGGCATGTACACTGGAGGAAAATAAAATAGGATATTGCTACTTTACTAAACTTGTCAGTAGTTTCTTGAGCACCTAATAAAGTATTTGCCAAACAGAACAGGTACAAAGAGACATCCTGTCCAAGTAGGCTCACAGCCTAATAGCTTGGAAATTAGGAGTAGATATGAAGGACTGTCTCCCACTTTACCAAGTAGATTCTTTCGACCACTTGTCAAACATGTAAGCTGATAGAGCTCTTAGACCAGAGGTGTTGAACTCATTTGTTACGAGGGCCAGATCTGACACAAATGTGCCTTTGGCAGGCCAGGCCATGTGTGCCATAAAATGTGATGCCAGGTACCAGAGATACCACCTTTATAAAGGACAGCAGCTGGTAAGCTCTGAGTTGGTGTATTCTCTCTGCAAAACCCCATGGGATGGGAGGGGGGTGCAAAGGAAAATCCACATGGGCGGACTGGCGAGCCAGCGGTGCAGACCCTGGGCAGACACTCCCATGCTGCTTGGCTGCTGCAGACAAGGTTGTTCCACCATGCTGAAGCCACATTCGGAGTGACTCCACCCACTTCCCCCCAGCAGTCTCCTGTTCCCTCCCTTGCACTAGTTGCTCGTGGGCTGCATAAGAGCCTTGGACGGGCTGCTTCTGGCCCCCGGGGGCCTTATGTTTGACACCCCGTCTTAAACTATCTTTATTGCTTTTATTTGGAAGTCTGTGTGCTGTGAGCTTCTGTGCTTTCCCCCTATATTCTGCCTGTGTTTCCACCCCTTTTGAATCCAACCACTCTTTTCCTCCCCCCCCCCCCATTAGAATAAATTTTCCATTTAGATTTTTGGGAGGGCTTAATTCTGGTATAGTATATTCCTCTTAATCTCTTCCCTGCATGCTAGGCTGCACGAAAACAACATAATTCTCCTTAACCCTTCATAGTGAGCCACTCTTGATATTTTCAGGGAATTCCCTGAGTGGTGGCGGCTGTTATCAGGTTCTTCCCAGGAAACCCTTAGTTTCCCAGCAAGGACTCTTCTCCCGCCTCTTTCCGTCTCATACACACACACAACATGGTGCAAGTTGCCAAGGACCTTCGACAGAGGACAGGCACTTCTGAGGTACGTGTAATGGCATAAAGACATGTGCATCCTGGAACCCTTTCTCTGAACATTCTTTTATGGATGCTGAACTATCACAGGTGACAGAAGAACCAGCATGATATAATTTTGACCAGCAGGTGAGTAAACTTAGAATCACGGAGTTGGAAGGGGCCCTACAGGCCATCGAGTCCAACCCCCTACTCCATGCAGGATCAGCCTAGAGCAGTGATGGCGAACCTTTTAGAGACCGAGTGCCCAAACTGCGACCCAAAACCCACTTATTTATCGCAAAGTGCCAACACGGCAATTTAACCTGAATATTGAGGTTTTACTTTAGAAAAAACAACTCATACGTTAAAAACAGGTTGCTTACCAGTAACTGGTGATCTTCGAGTGGTCATCTGTGCATTCACACCAATGGGATCTAGTGCGCCTGCGCTGGATCTGCCGGTGCCTAGCAAGCTCTTTTAAAAGGATTTTCGTGCCTGACCCAACTGAGCATGCTCAGGAGCCCCAGTGAGCATGCCCAGAAGGGCAGGCACGGACATCCCGCCAGTTCCTACCAACCGCCGCGCATCAATCTCCTAACAAAACAAGTAGAAGAAGACAGCAGCGGGGCAGGAGGGCGGGTGGTGTGAATGCACAGATGACCACTCGAAGATCACCAGTTA
Organism: Gekko japonicus; assembly: GCF_001447785.1. Taxonomy (NCBI): domain Eukaryota; kingdom Metazoa; phylum Chordata; class Lepidosauria; order Squamata; family Gekkonidae; genus Gekko; species Gekko japonicus. The sequence goes on from NW_015164255.1 coordinate 232,763, forward strand.
CTGGTAAGCAACCTGTTTATCTTCTTCGTGGTCTCTGTGCTTCACACCAATGGGAGATTAGCGAGAAGTAGCCTACCTGGAGGCGGGTGCTGTCAGGTGTTTACTGCTTAGCCGATGATAAAACCTGACGTCCCAGACTGTCACTGG
>NW_015164255.1:238577-243464 GCF_001447785.1 Gekko japonicus
CAAAAACACAGCGCCTTATGTAACCCGGCCCGGAGGGCTCCCTGCACGCTCTCCCGCCGCCGAAGGCCGGGCCACCCCAAGCCCCCGACACCCTGCCAGCCCGGCGCGGCGGCGGAGGCAAACGTTCCAAAGAGCCTGTTCAAAAACACAGCGCCTTATGTAACCCGGCCCGGAGGGCTCCCTGCGCGCTCTCCCGCCGCCGAAGGCCGGGCCACCCCAAGCCCCCGACACCCTGCCAGCCCGGCGCGGCACTCTGCAGCCCACTTCCCCCCCCCCAAGAAGCCTGCGTGCGGAGGGAGGGGGCTTCAGGGCAAGAGCGGCCTCCAGGGGAGGGGAGGGGGCAGGCATTTAATTTAATTTAACCCCCCCAACACACTGCAGAGGGGGCGGTGGCGGCAGGCATAGCAACCAAGGCCGGCTTGCCTCCGGCGTCGCCGCTCGCCTGGCGCAACAGCCCGCCTGGGTGCACCCAAACTTGTTCCGCTCGGCTCCCCCGCGGGCGGGCGGCTTGCAAGGGCTCTCTTTCTCACGCGCGCGCCCACCGGGATGGGGGTGGGGGTGGAGAGGTTGCAATGCACCAGCTGCCCAGCCCCCGCCACCGGATACTTCTCACCCCGATGCCCATCACCGCCCGGCGCCCGCCCAGCCAGGCCGGCGGCGGCAGGAGCAGCAGCCGCCCCTCCACGCCCCCGGCGCCGAGGAAGAGGAGGAGGGTTTTTGCAGGGGGGAGCGAATGGGGGAGGCTGTGCAATGGGGGGGGAGCAGAAAGGCTGGCCGCAGGGGTCGGGGGGGAGAGCGCCTCTGGTTTCCGGCGCTGCAAGGGGACCGCGCGCCTGGCCGCCTGCGCCCTTGCAAGGGGGCGACGGATGAGACCGGGAGGGGAGGAAGGGGGGGCTCCTGGACGGCCGGCGGAGAGACCCGGAAACCTCCAGGAAGTGGGGGGGCCAGGCGGAGGATTGCACACACACATACACACCCCGGCTGAGCAGCCGCCGCCACCGCCTCCTCCGGGGCGCGCGGTCGAACCCAAGCCAGGCAGCCAGTCCGGAGAGCGTGCCTTGCTGGCTTTCTGATGGAAGAGGCGGCCCAAGCCAGCCCCAGATGCCCGGCCTGCCGGCTTCGGGAAAGGGCCGCCGGGCGATGCGCGGATGGGCCCGGGCGCCTCTGCCCCCTTCGGAGGGGGTTCCCTGCTACCCAGCGCCCCCCTTTCCCCTCCCGGACTAGCTTTCCTTTCTCTCCTGCCCTGCCCGGCTCTCCCCCACTCTTCTGTTTTAGCCTCACAACAGCCCTGCGAGGTAGGTGAGGCTGAGATAGAAAGACTGTATATAGTTATAGCATTTTTGCTGGCTGGGTGCCGTAACAATAAAATTCATTCATTCATAGTTATAGCATTAAGGTAAGAAACAATATATGCAGTGTTATATTTGTTTTAAATGTCGCAATGGTTTTACGGCTCCCGGTGTTTTTTTTTCCGTCGGAAACGGGTCCAAGTGGCTCTTTATGTCTTAAAGGTTGCAGACCCCTGGCCTAGAGCATCCCTGACAAGTGTTTGTCCAGCCGCTGTTTTAAAGACCGCCAGTGAGGGAGAAGCGCACCACCTTCCAAGGCAGCTGATTCCACTGTGGCACAACTCTTACTGTAAAGACTTTTTTCCTAATATCCAGCCGGTACCTTCCCGCCCTTACTTTAATCCCATGATTGCGAGTCCTCTCCTCTGCTGCCCACAGGAACAGCTCCCTGCCCTCCTCTAAGTGACAGCCCTTCAAATACTTCGAGAGAGCCATTGTGTCCCCCCTCAACCTCCTCTTCTCCAGTCTGAACATTCCCAAGTCCCTCAGCCTTCCCTTATAGGGCTTGGTCTACACCCAACCTCCAATTTCTATATAAAATTCATCTCAGCCTTTTCACAAAACTTTGAATGTATATTTTCTAATACCAGAAAGTGGGATCAATAATCAACATGACAGAACTGCACACAGAGAGCTATTGCACAATTTAAAAAAACATTTTTAAAGTATTACATCTCTTTACTTCTGATGTCACCGGGAAGATTTTTTTCATTAAGGCTAGAAGTTTTACTATCCAAGACTTCCTTTCCTCTGGTGTCCGTGTGTTGCTCTTGTCCATGTTCAGACTCCTTGCTGGGAACCTTGGTCTCCTAGAGCTGCTGGCAACCAGACCGCCAACCGAGCACATTTTCAAGCAAGAGGTTACTCCTATCAAGCCCTTTTCTCCAACAGGCTTATGAACAAAAAGGCACATTGCTATTGACGACTGGCATTTCCTTTGTCTAGGGTTAAGAGGACAGGAAGAAGACATCACCCGTGACGGGAAACCTGAGCAGATCTAGAAGTTGGCTTTGCATACACAGTACTTCGCTCCATTATTGTGGGTTAGACTCCTGAGATTTGAGAATGGCGACATGGCGGGAAGTACTCCAGCATTCTTTGAGGGCAGCTCTAATAGAATAGGAGCGACTTCAGACTTCACTGTCTTTTTCTAAAAAGTCCATCAAGGTCCCAGTGTCCACAGGAATTAATAAATATTCCACTCCATCAGCACCCTGAAAACAAGGACACTACATATTAGAGCATGGCATAAGCACAAGATGTTTTTGTTCAGCCTTGCCAGTATATTCCGGTGTGCCAAAATGCCTAACCAGTCCCGAATGACTTCCCCCACTGAAGGAGAAAGAGGATTTTGAGTTAGCATGCCATATGCGTTGTATGGTATTAACACAGAGTATGCACACGTTGTGGTTTGTTTCAATAGTTTACTAGTGCACGTGTTGTATTTCTGTCTTAATTTGGAGGGCAAATTCACCACGGTAGTTCTACCAGCATTCATTGTTCACCCATATTCTCTCAGCACAGTTTCTCCCTGCAGCATGGACATAAAATTGTAACAGGACCTCACTTACCCTTTTGGTCCGAATGAGCTTATGATCCCTGAATTCTGTAAGCTGGGCCCTGAGAGTGAGGTCACTGTTGACCAAGAAGGCCTCTCGACACTGTTGATAGAAATCTTGGAAGGGAAGCCCTATTAGGAAAGAAAAGCCACAACATATCCAGCATCAGAGGTTTTATAAACCTCTGTCATGTCCTCCATAGACTCTAAGTCCCCAAAGTCTTTTTTATAAACCAGAACAGCCAATCAGATCTCCAGTAGTTAATCAGAAGCCTTGCTGGGCAAAACCTCATGTGGCTCAAGCAAACAGACTCATGCTTACCCTGTTGATAAGTGTGCCAGAAACCCTAAAACCTTACTGGGGCTCAGCATCTGGGATCTTGGGACAGGTAGAATCGCCCATTCATTTCCATTCCACATTGGGCCATCCTGTGAAACCTTACCTTTTTTGAACAAAGGACAAGTCGGTTGGGGCCAGACCACCTATTTGTTAACAGACGTTTGGGACCATTATCAGATGCTTGAGGGGTAAAACTGTCATTTTAATAATTTTCTGACTGGTAACAGTAGCCAGGACATCAGGTACGGGGATTTGCATAGGACTGGCTACATCAGCTCATCACCCTTAGAAAGGAGGCTGGCTCTGTTGACCATAAATATCTGGACATTTGAGAATTTCCCTGGTCTCCAATAGAATAGCATGAAACTGGGGCCCACAGTAGTTTAAAGACTCCTCCTCCATCTTGTTAATCCAAGGAACTCCACACGAGCTCTGAGGAACAGAATACATCCTAGGTTAAAGTGTAAGTCGCTAATTTGGACCAACCTTATTGCTTTTATTTGGAAATCTGTGCTGTGAATTTGTGTGCTTTTCCCCCTGTATTTTGTTTTGCCTCTTTTCCCATCACTATTTGAAACCATCCGCCCCTCCCCTCCCCCTCCCTCCCTCTCTTTTATAATAAATTTTTTAAATAAAGACAATCCTCCTGGGTTTCCACCCTTCATTATTGGTCTAGTACAGCCCAGGCTATCCCAATCTTGCCAGACTGTGGAAGCTCAGCAGAGTCGGGGCCGGTTAGTACTTGGATGGGAGACCTCCAAGGAATACCTGGGTCATGATGCAGAGGGCAGGTAACTCCAAACCACCTCTGAAGATCTCCTGCCTTGAAAACCAGTCAGCTGTGACTTGATGGCAAACAACCCCCCCCATGCTAGAAGGGTACCGTCTCAGTGGGTCGGTCCACATGCTCTAGTGGCAATTGGTGCTTGGGGGGGTCAACAGTGGGAGGGCTTCTAGTGTCCTGGCCCCACTGGTGAACCTCCTGATGGCACCTGGTATTTCTGGCCACTGTGTGATACAGAGTGTTGGACTGGATGGGCCTTTGGCCTGGTCCAACATTGGCGTCTCTTATGTTCTTAATTGGTTACCAGGGTGCTTTCCAGGGAGCCCTTGGTTTAAGGGAGTTTCCCAGTTAAGGTCGTGATCACACGCACAATTAGCCGCCCCATAGGTGCAAAGGCCGAGTGGATTTAAAGGGCACGATCAGACATGAACATCTGGGAAGCGCCCCGCACCCGTCGGCAACCCGTTCTGGTCCACCGCAGAAGCAGAGTAAAAAGACACCTGGGAAAGTCCAGTAGCAAACAGGTTGCTACGGGTCACAGACGGACTTTCCCGTCTGATCGCTCCAGCGCGCTCTCATGGCGTCGGGATGATCTGATCAGGCCATCCCAAGTCCGTGCCGTTGTCCCCCCCCCCTTCTCAATATGCGCATCATCCCACACTCCACAGGGAGCCCTCAGTGCTGAGATGCGATTCATCAATTCCCCATTTAAGCGAATTGGAAACAAACAGGAAAAAGAACCCCCGACTCACCCGCAGTTGCGTCTGATCATGCAGTGGCGGGCTGCCCCCGCAGCTTCAAAGGACCGTGTGATCGGGCAACTGCGGGTCACATTCTTCCGGAGGGAATAGCCTCG
>NW_015164255.1:243480-277133 GCF_001447785.1 Gekko japonicus
CCCGTTTATCTCGTGCGTGTGGCTGCAACCGAAAAAAGGCATCGCCCCCCCCCCTTTCCATCATGAAAACAAATTTTTATAAACTAAAAACTAAACATTCTAGAGGAATACCCAATATGTGGTTATTGAAGAGGCGAGAAAATCTTTTCTAGAGTCTCCAGTATAAAACGGGTATGCTCAGAGTTAGGACTTAGGCAAAAATAAATATCTGCAACTTCAGTGTTAATGAAAAGACATCAGGTCCAGACGCACATCCTCTCTGAAGTCACAGCTCAGCATGGAGATCCCTACAAAGAATGTGAGGTTTTTATACCTCTTCCTGATAGTTTTACAATAATCTGTAGTTTACAACAGCAATACATCTTTTTTTCCTTACTGACAAAACCAGCCTCAAATCACTAATACTTGTAGCATCAGCAATACTCTAAGCTGTAGAAAATAAAACGCACACACACCATAATTCATGACATTATGACACTGGTTACCTGGGTACGAGGGGTTATCCTTATTCTCCAGCTGATACTGTACCAGAAGCCTGAAAATACCCCTGAGGGTTTTGTGTTTTTTTGAAAAAGACAAAACATATTTAAATAAGACAAAGAACTTTCCATATTCAGCATACAACTACCATAGGAATACTAAAAGAAAGTAAGAGTCTTTAAAATCCATTGCGGTACAAACCAAATAAATAAAAAGCGGTCCCATTCAGTCCTGAAACAGATCCCTGCTCCATGCATCAGCCTACCTGTTCCTCTCTTCCAAACCTGTATTACTGAAAACCCGGCTTTTTCACCCAGTGGCCGTTATAAAAAGAGCTCTTTTCTAAGGGATGCTTTATCTTTTTGCAGTTACACTGAACGGGATATGCAAATAAACTTTTTTTTTTTAAGGAACCATGATGCATTTTTAAGGTTCTCTGTTCAAAAACAGAAGAGGCAGACAAGGTCTGTAGAAATGTGTATTAATATAATAAATAGGGGGGGGGGGGGGAACCCATATGCCAGGATTGGTTTGGTGTCTTCTCTGTGTCAATGACCTGAAGATCAGGCAGTGCTAATACTTGGGCACAAGGGACACATAACAAGGCCTTCGTTTCAGTAGCTTCAAGCCAGAGACTTGTTTTCCACATAAACAGAACAAAGTTTGAGTCCAGTGGCACCTTTAAGACCAACAAAGTTTAATTCTGGGTAAAAGCTTTCTGATGTCTGAAGAAGTGTGCATGCAGATAAAATCTTCTACCCAGATTTAAACTTTGTTGGTCTTAAAGGTGCCACTGGACTCAAACTTTGTTCTGTTGCTTCAGACCAACACGGCTGCCCATCTGAATTCAACATAAAACAGTTCATGAGAAAAAATAAACCCCACTCTCTGCGAATTACTGCAGATGTTCCCAGCTGCTGCCTGATTCCTTACCTTGCATTAGGAGTGAGACTGTGCAGGACGTGCGTGAGTGAGCTCAGAGCTAAAGACCCAGACTGCTTTATCAACATTGAGTTCTCATAGGATGTTTCTTCAACATAAGGGCTATAGGTAGTCGTTTCGTACCATAGCCAGTTATATAGGCTTTGTTTTGCCTGATCCCACACTACAAAAAAAAGACTACAATAAGCAAAGAGTATTGATTTATAAAACGTCGTTTAATGCCTAAGTTTTGGGGAGGTACGGGACAGTGTTTCCCACAAAATACTATACTAGCAGAATCTCTTTTAAATTAGGAGTTGAATTCTTTATCCTTCTTTCGAAATTCATGGCACCTGGAGTGGCATTACACTGCCTCACAAGGTGCCTGTTGGGCAGAAAAAGGAAGGCGATTGTAAGCTGCTTGGAGGCACATGAGGCCTGCTGGGTGACCTTGGGCCGATCACAGTTCTCCCAGAACTCTCTCAGCCCCACCTGCCTCACAAGGTGCCTGTTATGGCGAGGGGAAGGGAAGGAGATTGCAAGCCACTGAGACTCCTTAGGGTAGAGAAAAGGGGGGTATAAATCCTACTCTTCTTCTTCACACGGCAGGGCATTTTAAAACAGGCACAACCAGAAAAGGGCAGGGTATTCCCAACCATGTCACCAATAACCACTCCTCCTACCCTCTGAGTCAAAAAAGCTTTTGCTAGTCCACAGTGGAATGGCTACCACTACAGTCCCATTCAAAGGCAAAAACATCACTAGTACCAACCCAGCCTCAAAAGAATCAGAGAGGAGGACACATAAAACACAGGACTTACTAGTTTGGCCAACAACACTAGAAAAGTAAAAATTACTACTGATATCATTCATCTCTAAAGATAGAAAAGGGGACAGGGGAAGAATCCGCAAGGCCAGTGGACTCACTGAGTGGGGCATTGATGTGGTCAATCGTGGCGATGAGGTAGACGCTGGGAAGGGATGCCAGCTGTCCCAGGATCTGTTGGCTTCTGTCTCCTCTCAGCATCTGGCTGTCCAGGTTATGGATGAGCAGGTAGAGCTCCGAGGAAGGGTCTGGCCAAAGAGAAGAGGAGCAGCGACAGACAGTAAGCAAAACTAGGGTGCTGAGTGAGATTAAATGTAGTCCAAGGAAAAGCCAGTGCCAACCATCTAGTCGCGGCTGTGCCTCATCCCTCAAAGTCACACCAAAGGTTCTTGACGGCATTTCTCTGAATGTGCCTATCAGCTTTTCATTTGCGCATCCAGGATACAGGCCTGCTCCGTGACTAAACAGTCACGTATTCTTGATGTTCAAATGGAGGGAGGTGGACATTCTGTTTTAATCCATACTGTAATGTTTCCTTACAGCTACGATGCAGAGGCCTGTTCAATATTTTGTTGCGAGATCCTTAATCTGCTCAAAAAGATGGGGGTGGGGTGGGGGTGGGGGGGGATTTGGTTTACTAAACATTTAACTGTTGCAAAAAGCTGCTCTTTGCAAATAGAAGTATCTGATACCCAGCCAATTCCGCAGGGCCTGTAAGGCGAAGCTGTTCCGCCAAGCCTGTGGTTGGGGCAGCGGGTGGCTCACTATACTGGCCTCCCCTGCCCCCCCCCCCAACTGGCCTATGCTCTTTGTATTGTAGGCGGGGTGCCGGCCTTCCTGAGTTATACTCAGCTATATTCCTGAGGTCTAGGCTTTACTATCTTGCCATCATGTATGCTTTGTTGGGTTTAATTTTAACTTAAATTATATAAATGGTTTTTACGTCTTTGTGGGGCATTGCCCCCTGCCTTGAGCCCGCTTGTGAGGGAGGGTGGTATAAAAATCTCCTAAATAAATAAATAATCACCACCGTTCAGCTCTAGAAGCCCATATTTACATTAAAAATTGCTTCAAAATTAGTAACCATTGTATGAAATAAAAACACAGAATTTTAAACAATCATCCTTTTTCTGGTTCTTACTAGCACTGTGAAGAAAGTATTGGGTTTTGGTGAAATACTTCGTTTCAGCTGTACATTCAAAGGTTCATTTGTAACCAACGGTAACTGTCTGTATTCTGAGCATCTGTGTGCACAGGCGCCACACTGCACAGTATCTAAGCCAAAATCTATGCAAGATGCTGACCTTTCATTCTGAAAAACAGAAGTGTCTCATGGCTTATGAATGCATATGAGTGTCTTCACAGGAATATTATTAAAAGAATGATCCTTAGTATCTGGATTCTTTTACAAAATTCAAGTAGAAGAAAGGCTAATGAAAGGCTGGAAAACCCATCTTCTCCAGTGCATCTAAAGGACTCATCAAGAAGGGAACCGGCTCTACCTGTTCAGCCTTTCCACAGTAGCAAAGCAACAGCATGGAACCTCAAAGCTTCCAGGAAGAGAGCACTCTTTGACACCTGCGCAATAATATTATTATTTAAAACATCTATTAGCTGCCTCTCTTCGTTTATGGAGTTCCTTACGACTTGCAATATAGACAAAAAATAGAACACAGAAAGTACAAAATTTAAAATCACCATCTAGGACTGCTAGTAACTGAATGTGGTCTTATATGAATCCATCTTCAACTGCCTTCTGAAGATTAAAAGTGAGTGTGTCGGGTGCACCTCCCTGGGAAGGCTGTTCATAATCCTGGGGCTGCCACTGAAAAGGCCCTCTCAGATAGGCCCAGCAGATGAGCTCCTTTGATTGGTGGGACAGTGAGGAGGGCCTCTCCCTGTGATTCCTGGGTAGGAACACGTGGGAGAAGATGGTCCTTCAGACACCCTCGTGCCGAACCACGGAGGGCTTTAAAGGTCAAAAACAACACCGTGAATTGGGCTCGGGAGCAGATCGGTAGTCAGTGTCATTGCTATTATATCCGGGTAACATGCTCTCATAGCTGGCCCCAACTAGGAGTCTAGCTGCAGTGTTCTGCACTAGCTGCAGCTTCCAGACACTCTTCTACACTGGGGCAGCTTCCAGACACTCTTCTACACTGGGGCAGTAGGCATGTGTTCTTCTGCATCACTGCTAAGGAGTTGCACCAGCGTAAGCATGCTACACTGTGCATGGTTGGGGAGGGAAAGCAGGGGTGTAATGCTCTGCATTGCATCTAAGTGGCTGCAAGAGCAGGCCAACCTACAACGGACATTTTAACATCGTGCCACAGAGCTCTTGCACAGCAAGCTTCCATGACAACGCAGAAACTAGAGCAAGTGGAAAAGGCAGGCTGCCGATGTGCTTCATCATCCCTCCCTTTGTTGACAATCTTGTCTTTTTAAATGCAAGTTTGAAAATTCTGAGCAACTGACAGTGCGATCCTATGGAGACTAACTCCTGAGTAACTCTCCACACGGCAACACTGTGAGACTGGCAGCCTAATACTATGCCTCTCAAAACAACACAGCTGCATGCAAGATAGGTTCTAGATAGTTTACCAGCACCACTTTAACCTATACGCCAACATATTCCCAAACTATCACTCTTTTAACTCTATCCTTCCCGGATCCTCTCGCATGCAGAGTTACAATATCCAACAAAAATAAGGGTTTTTACCTTACTGCTTTAACTTATTTGGGAAATGTATGTACAGTGGCAACCAACCAACCAGGAGATTTCTCCAACCAACCAGATTTCTCCAGGCTTTTCTAGCTGACAGCCAGAGTCCAAAGTGCTCAGACATCTGCCCAATCACTTTACCTTCTTTAAATCTTTTCACGATCCAGTCCAACTGATCCTGGGGGCTGCGAAAAGTGCCTGTGTGATCCAGCACCTCCTCCGTGATGGAATTCAGAATCTAGCACAGAAATGCAGCAGGTCACATAAGAACATAAGAACATAAGAGACGCCAATGTTGGATCAGGCCAAAGGCCCATCCAGTCCAACACTCTGTGTCACACAGTGGCCAGAAATACCAGTGCCATCAGGAGGTCCAGGAGTGGGGCCAGGACATTAGAAGCCCTCCCACTGTTGACCCCCCCAAGCACCAAGAAGACAGAGCATCACTTGCCCCAGAGCCCCTAGCTATACCTTGTGGCTAATAGCCACTGATGGACCTCTGCTCCATATGCTTATCTAATTCCCTTTTGAAGCCGTCCATGCTTGTAGCCGCCACCACTTCCTGTGGCAGTGAATTCCATGTGTTAATCACTCTTTGGGTGAAGAAGGACTTCCTTTTATCCGTTCTAACCCGACCGCTCTGCAGTTTCATGGAGTGCCCACGAGTTCTTGTATTGTGAGAAAGGGAGAAAAGTACCTCTTTCTTTACCTGCTCTTTCCCATGCATAATCTTATAAACCTCGATCATGTCACCCCTCAGTCGTCTTTTCTCCAAGCTAAAGAGCCCTAAGCGCTTTAACCTTTCCTCATAGGGAAAGTGTTCCAACCCTTTTATCATTCGAGTTGCCCTTTTCTGCACTTTTTCCAAAGCTATAATATCCTTTTTAAGGTGTGGTGCCCAGAACTGCACACAGTATTCCAAATGAGGTCTCACCATTGATTTATATAGGGGCATTATTATATTGGCTGATCTGTTTTCAATACCCTTCCTAATAATCCCCAGCATAGCATTGGCCTTCTTTATTGCAGTCACACACTGTCTCGACATTTTCAGTGAGTTATCCACTACAACTCCAAGATCTCTCTCTTGCTCAGTCTCTGCCAGTTCAGACCCCATCAATGTGTATTTATATTTAGGATTTTTGGCTCCAATGTGCATCACCTTGCACTTGGCCACATTGAACCCCATTTGCCATGTTGACGCCCACTCGCCCATCCTTGACAGATCCCCTTGGAGTGCCTCACAATCCTCACTGGTTTTCACCACCCTGAACAACTTTGTATCATCCGCAAATTTAGCCACTTCACTGCTTACTCCCATCTCCAAATCATTAATGAACAAGTTAAAAAGCAGTGGACCAAGTACTGATCCCTGCGGTACCCCACTGCTTACCACCCTCCACTGAGAAAATTGCCCACCTACACTCACTCTCTGTTTTCTATGAACTAGCCAGTTTTTGATCCATAAAAGGACTTGTCCTTCTATCCCATGATTTTTGAGCTTACTTAGGAGCCTTTGATGAGGAACTTTATCAAAAGCTTTCTGGAAGTCAAGGTAAATAATATCTATTGGATCCCCCTTGTCCACATGTTTGTTCACCCCCTCAAAGAACACTAACAGGTTAGTGAGACAAGATCTTCCCTTACAGAAACCGTGCTGAGTCTGCCTCAATAGGTTTTGTTCATCTATGTGCCTACTAATTCTTTCCTTAATAATGGTTTCCACCAATTTACCCGGTATCGACGTCAGACTGACTGGCCTGTAATTTCCCGGATCTCCTCTGGAACCCTTTTTAAAGATGGGAGTGACATTAGCTACCTTCCAATCCTCAGGAATGGAGGCAGATTTTAAGGAAAGATTACATATCTTTGTCAGGAGATCTACAAGTTCACATTTGAGTTCTTTCAGAACTCTCGGATGTATGCCATCTGGGCCTGGTGATTTTTCAGTTTTTAAGTTGTCTATCAGTTTTAGGACCTCCTCTCTCATCACCTCAATCTGACTCAGGTCTTCCAACACCCCTCCTGAAATCAGTGGTTCTGGAGTGGGCAAGCACTTCTCATCTTCCACAGTGAAGACGGAGGCAAAAAATGCATTTAGCTTCTCAGCCATTTCCCTATCATCCTTCAATACTCCTTTTACCCCTTGGTCGTCCAAGGGCCCCACTGCCTCCCTGGCTGGTTTCCTGTTTCTAATGTATTTGAAGAAAGTTTTATTGTTGGTTTTTACGTTTTTTGCTATATGCTCCTCATATTCCCTTTTTGCCTGCCTGACCTCAGACTTGCATTTTATTTGCCATAGCCTGTGTTCCGTTTTATCAGCCTCACTGTGACTAGCTTTCCACTGCTTAAAGGAATTCTTTTTACTTTTTACAGCCTCCATTACTCTGTTTGTTAACCATGCAGGCTTTTTCCTATACCTGTTTGTGCCTTTCCTAACCTGCGGAATATATATTTTTTGAGCTTCTAGGATCGTAGTTTTAAATAGATCCCAAGCTTCCCCAATTGTTTTGACCCTTTCTACTTTTCCTTTCAGTTTCCTCCCCACGTGTCCCCTCATATCAGAGAAATTACCCCTTTTAAAGTTAAAAATGGTTGTGTGAGTCTTTTTGGCCAATTCTCTATTTGTACAAATGATGAACTCAACAACATTATGATCACTGTTTCCAAGTGGTGCAATCACTTTTACATCTCTCACCAGGTCTTGAGTGTTACTTAGGACCAAATCAAGGATCGCCTCTCCCCTGGTAGGTTCCATGACCATCTGCTCCATAGCACAGTCATTTAGAGTGTCTAGAAACTCAATCTCTTTTTCCCGGCTAGAACACATATTGACCCAATCAATGTGTGGGTAGTTAAAATCACCTATTATTACACAGTGTTTTTGTCTAGTTGCTATCTTTAAGGCATTCATCATTTTATAATCCTCCTCTATCTTTTGATCTGGTGGGCGATAACAAACTCCCAGTGTTAAGTTTCCTTTTGGCCCCCCTATTTCAACCCATAGAACTTCCAGAAGCGAATCCAATTCACTTAGCCTCTCAATCTTTCTAGACTTTATACCCTCTCTGACATACAGAGCTACCCCACCTCCAACCCTTCCCCCCCATCCTTCCGATATAATATATAACCGGGAATCACTGTGTCCCACTGATTTTCCTCATCCCACCAAGTTTCAGAAATACCCACAATGTCTATTTTTCCCTCCGACACCAAGCACTCCAACTCCCCGATTTTACCTCGGACACTTCTGGAAGGTCACCATCTTCCTTTGGGATAATTCTTTAGTGATGGCGCTAATAAAAGGCCTAGTCTGAAACTAAATTTCCAACTATCTCAGATTATACAAAATCTCTACAAAAAGACAATATGTAATAAAAAAGAGATGCATAAAATGCACAAAAAGCCCCTTCACATATGACTTTTGTAAAGCAAAGTACACCTTAATGCTCTGCTCCGTAAGTTACGATATACACTAGTGTAGGTTTCTCTGAAGCTTCAAATTGGAACTCTCTATGCTAGCTTGTTCTTCCCTAAAAGTGCAAGCAAGCGGTCACAACTGCAGCTGAAGTCAGCCTAGAGCACACACTACCTCTTGTGTTTTTGAGTTAAAGAGAAGAGAATGTATTCTACTTTGAACTGCGTGTTGAACTGAAAGGGAAAAGATCAAGATGGGTGGCTGTGTTAGTCTGTCTGTAGCAGAAGAAAAGAGCAAGAGTCCAGGAGCACCTTAAAAACTAAGAAAATTTGTGGCAGGGGAGGTGCTTTCGTGAGTCACTGCTCACTGCTGTATCTGAAGAAGTGAGCAGAGACTCAGGAAAGCTCATCCCCTGCCACAATTTTTGTTAGTCTTTCAGGTGCTCCTGGACTCTTGCTGTTCGCTACTGAAGAAGGGAGCCGTGACTCAGGAAAGCTCCTCCCCTGCCACAGATTTTGTTAGTCTTTCAGGTGTTCCTGGACTCTGGCTCTTTTCTACTGCGAATGGGAAAAGTTATCAATAGCGCTAAAGGTTTTTGCTTACTTCTCTCCATGGCCTTGATCCAACCAGCTTTTCTGCTGCTGAAATATGGGCAGAAAGGTCCCCTTTGACCATCAAAAAGGCTATGCTGGGGATCACAGGACCTGTACGTACAATAGCTGTGGGGGGTGGGTGGGAGGGGCGTAGCAAGGATGAGAGGAGCCATGGACGAGAGTGAGTGAATAATCTGGCCGTATCCAAACTCACCAAACATTCCCATTTCTGTTCTGCTTACCGATTTCACAGTGATGCTGGGGAAGAACCCATTCACCACAAGATGAACCGAATCCTGAAGAAGAGAGGTGCGAAAATTCTCCAAGAGGTTTTTCTTTGAACCTAGCCCATAAAGCACAATATTGAATCCCAAGCTGTAAGACAGAAAAACACTCAAGCTTATGAGGTAACTGAGAACCCCAAAGATGCTGCTGAAAACTGGAATACCAGTTATCTACTTATGCTGGCACTTCTGCTTTTCTCTTTTCTAAATACGTATTTTAATTGTATTACCTTCACATTAAAAAATTACTCAATTTTTTTTAAAGGACGTATATTTGAAATGTTGTTGTTGTTAGCCTTTCAGTCGTGTCCAACTATTGGCGATTCTATGGGCCAGCTCTCTCCATGTTTTCCAATCTTGTACTGTTCATTTATTCCGTCCATTTACTTCTCACTTGGGACTCAAAGCAGCCTAGAACATCATTCTCCTCTCCTCCATGTTATCCTCACAACAACCCTGTGAGGTAGGCCAGGTCAAAAGTTTGTGACAGGCCCAATGTCACCCAACAAGTTTCCGTGGTAATAGTGGGGATTCAAATCTGGATTGCTGAAGGTCCTCATCTGCCACTCCGTCCCCTACACCTCATTGGTTCTCCCGTTACACCACTGCCTGATCCTTTTCTGATCCTGTACGGGCAGAATGACACGTTTAGTATCGCGCACAAAGGATTCCTAGCCCCATGTGTGCACGTGTGTGTGAAGTGGTACGGGAAGGCACTTTTGCAAGGGAGACGGAGTAGACTCAAGAGGAGGGAACTTATCTCTTCCTCCACCCTCCCTCCTCACAGCTGCTCTTCTACCAGTTGGGATACAAAGGTGTCCGTGGGCTTCAGCCATTCCTCTCTCATCAGCCATTTCGACGAAGCCACATGAGTCTGCTGATGCCTTCCGACATGCCGTTTTGAAATCAGTGAGCTCAAACTTCAGTTACAGTTTAGCATTAGTTAATTACCATCATTTTTCTTTAAGCAGAATGCCCAAAGGGGGGGGGGTGTTCATTTCCCTGTGTTGATTAGTTTTTAAAAGTCTTCACATTTAAAACAGAAAACTGGCTAACAGGCTACACCACAGCACTGTGAAGAGCCTAGAAGTGCACCACACCAACCCTACATCATGGGTGCTTGTGGGGAGCACCTCAACTCACATGCTGCACCAGCAGTGCTGAAAGACTGTATATAAATTTCCTGGGCTTCCAGGTTGCTTCCCTTAGCCGGCTTGCAGTGGGTGCACTACACAGAACAGGGAGAGGAGAACCGACCCTCCCCACCAAAAAAAAAAAGGATTCCGGGGAGCATTTCAGGCTGTCTCAGGAGAGAGGAGCCAAGACAGTCATGCTCCACGGGCAAGTCCTCACGCCTCTGTGAACACGGTGCTGGAACCAACCCAGGATGCTGCTCAAGACTGTTTGAAACAATCCATTCCATCACATTTTACCTAACTTCCCATCCAAGGAGCTCGGGGCAGTATAACTTGGCTCTCAGCCCCTCCATGTTATCCTCACAGCAATCCTGAGAACCAGGTTTAGAATGAAACACAGTCACTGGCCTAGGCTCACTTACAGCACAAGCCTAAATACTCAGAAGCAAGTCCCCCTAAGTTCAATGGAGCTTACTCTTTAGGGGACAGGATTTAGGGACAGAAACTTAGTTAGTTTCATGGCAGACTAACAATTTGAACCAAGTCTCCTAGCCCTAGCCCAACATTCTGTGGCTGCGGTCACACGGAGCATTAGGCACGCTAGAGAGACGGAAGATAGGCAAATTTTCCGGGCGTGATCTCACCGCCACATCTGGGAAGCGTAGAGCTCCCGTGGCGAACCCAAGGCTTCCCGCCCAAGACGCGCGGTTAAAAACTAGTACCTCGGAGGTACTAGTTTCCGGTAACCGCGGGGCAAGGGCGGGCATCTGATCGCGTTTCCGGTGGTAGTTCCGGCGCCCACCCATGCCCCCTTGTATAAAGGTGTGTTTTTTTTCAACTGTCCATGGGATGCGCACAAGCACCCAACGGGGCATGCGCACACTTCGGTGTCCGGGGGAAAAAACACCCGTTTGCCACGCCACGCCGCTTCTTTGCCGCGGCACAGGATTGTGGTATGCTCGGCACCTCCCCCCTACCACAGGACCTCCACGGTACATCTGCTGGTGCAACCGCGCATTATTTTGCCCTGGGGCAAACAGCCACGCCTCCCCCCCTCCCTCGATATCCGGCCCATGTGACCAGGGCCTGTGTCTACTATAACAGTGCCTTCGCAAGCCATAGTGTTCATTCTTTTGTTAATGACACAGCGATACCTATGCCAGAAGGTACTTGTTTGTTTCAGGCCCAGGAGAATCACTGTGAAGGACCAACAGTTTTCCCCTCAGGCCAGCACCTTTACACAACACACATCTGTAGAATTTTAATTTAAAGTCTACAGCTGTTTACACTACCATCTGCCAGTCAGCAAACACGAAAAAGGAAATGTAAGCATCTATGCCAATGATCTAGTTATTTTCACAGCCTCAAAAGCTGTTTCAAAGAGAGCAATGCCTTTTCGTACATGGTACAGCAATACTCTGAAAACAGCAAAACATATTCTCATTTCCTCTACATTTCAAGGAGGAAGTGGATATGGCAAGTAGGTGTATACTCTAGGACAATGTACTTTTCTGTTACACAGACAATTACCACAACTGTCATCTTGAGAAGGGCTTGATATATGGCAACTTCTTTCCTGTTTAAGACCAAGAGTGGGAGACTTCTACCAGTCCAGGGGTCTACATTAAGGAAGCAGATCTCAACTTCCAGGACATACAAAAGAGGTCTCATATGCAGTTTAATTCCAAAGAGAGGACTATTTCCCTAGCTAACGTTTACAATGATTTAATTTCCAATTTCCACGTTTGCTGGTAGAAGACTACATACTGCAGATACCTACTGCAACTGTAACATCCATTTGTAAAAGAGGGATTCATGTTGCTTGTTTAACTCTTCACGTTCAGCAGCAAAAGCAATTGGCACTTTATTCAAGATGTTCTGCAGGGTCTCCTGTATCAGGAAGAGGGGAAAAGAGTCATTTGACAGGTTGGAGAACTGAAGGAAATTATTCCACACATGAAACGGGTTTGGTGACGAACAAACTGTTATTTCCAGATAGACCAGACAAGGTTATACAACAGGTCCCAGCACGCTTTTCAGAGATTAAATGAACGAAACTTCCCAATGTATCTGGGGCAGTGCCACCAGAAATACATTCCATTTTGCCAAGGTTGAAATCAGGGCAAAATAAGCCAAGCTCATTTATAGCTGGGAAATTAAAATACCAGAAATCTATGGTGTACTACCTACACAGATCTAATATATATTCATAGACTATGGCAAACTGTCCTATAATTCTTACCTTTGTTCCAAGGAAAATTCTGAAGCTATTTTAATTAGTTACGTAGAGTTTATTAGCAATTTATAAAGGAGGTTTTTAGGTCTATTTCTAAAGAATATATTCTAGAGGAAATAGCACAATATTGATCTCTGTTCAAAGTAATGAGGACATACTGTGTTCTAAACTGCTCTCAAGAGTGTCGATCACAAAATGATCAATGTTCATTTTTAATGGTTCCAGTTTTCTTGGTATTTGGTAACTGTTTTTCATGACATCAGATTGGTTTTCAGTGGCTGTTGACATACCGCCTTCCCAGACAATGCTGCACTGAAAGCAAATAAACTAAACCAAAAAGAGAGGCTGCAGTGGATTAACTCAGTAGCACTGTTCACCCATAATGCTAAACTATGAACTGGCATTATATGCACAAATACATGTTTGTATGCTGCCTCCCCTTGTGTGATTGGAGGTCACGAGCAACAGCCTCTTACAATGTCGTGATGTCCAACCCAGCACACAACGGCTTGCCTGCAAATACCACACACTGCAATTTTAGTTCACTTGAAATCCTTCTCGTTCTAGCTGGTGTCCACAAAGCAAGAAACTCTTTCATTGCTTTGGAATTATGTGAAAATGGGGGGAAAGGATTACAGAGTCTGGCACAGTAGCAGGATTGCCAACAACCTTGGGGGGGGGAGTCCTGCCCCCTTGAGGCTTAACAGAATGTTATTTACAGGGTGATGTTACTTAAACTCCATACCATTAAAAGCTTCACCTGCTTATTTCCACACATTAAGCCTTTATTTAAAGGGATGGATAGGACACATTTTTTCTCTCCAGGATGTTGGTGACCCTGCCCACAGGACGTGCTATATAAAAGCAACAACAACTTAGGCAAAGTCCCTTATCCCCCTCAGTTCCTTTTATTCCAAGAATTAATATAATTGTGGGAATTTATGAACTGGTAGAGTGGTTACTTCTGCGGCTGTAGAGCTTAGCCTTTTAGCCAAAACCCACATCGGCGTGTTTCCTCCCAGCCCCTCCCCACCCCAACACTATCACTGGCTTCATAACGCTCTAACCATGCTCGTGCCATTAAGGCAAAAGAGTGGCTGACACTGTAATGCCTGGTCCTAAGAACAGACTGACCAACTGCTAGCGGGTTCCTCCAACAAAGTCAGTACAAACACAGGATCCCCCTGACATTTACTGCACCTGATCCAGCTTTCCTCTCTGCAGCTTCTGAAGTGTTCGGTCAGAAGTTATAACTTTGGAGCTGCTGTGTGCTTCAAAATACTCTTCCACCAGATTGCTCTGAGGGGGAAAAAAAAGAAAACCCCAAAGATCATTAGGGGTACTCTCCTGACATGAAGCGGGGGAGGAAACTGATGTCTTGCTCAGCCTCAGCCGTCTACAACAATAGTTTTCTGAGGGTAAGGGTGGAAGGAAAAGGTGGGAAGAGGGAGAGAGAAAAGGCACAAGAAAGGAACCACGTTCTGGATGCAAAGAAGCATCATTTAAATTGATTGCTCAGACCCTTCAGCATTAAGAGTGCCTTTGTATCGTACAATGATACGCCTTCACCCTATTTTCACGTATGCAGTATCTTTGACCACGAAAAGAAAAAGACAGTCCAGTCTTTTCAGTCTAACGATGATTTGCAAGGCTCCAGGGCCTTTGTTTGGTTTTAAATACATGATGATAAAATCCAGCAACGACCTCAGTCCTTTTTATACCTCAGTCAGGAAGATGCCTTATAGGCTAAGGTCCTGATGCTTAAATTTGAGAGGAAACCCCTGATTTGACAAGCCCAAAGAAGTGATTACTTCTTTAAAAGGAGTCAATACTATAGACCTGTTTGCAAATGCAGACCTGTCTGGAGAGTCAAAGCTGGTTTATATTTAGTTGCCACTAAATACTTCCTCCTTGTCAGAGGCTAACTTGTTCTTGAATTAAATTTTTGAACATCTTCTTAAAAATGCTTGTTAACACTGATACTGTATTACCCAATGGCCACTGCATCTATACTCACGGAAATGCCTTTCTTCGGTTTCTTCCCTGCTGGCTGGTCGCTGGCTGAAATCATTGTTTGATTTGGCGTGTCCGGCTGAAGAGCTTCATCAACCGTTGCTTCACGATTGTCATCGCTGTCCTTCTCAGAATCCGAAGAGGAATAATCACTCTCACTGTCAGAGCACCTGTTTAAGGCTAAAAAGAAAGTTTGGCAAGAAGAAGGAATGAGTTTGCCTCCTTCCGGACCCTCTTCTTCTTTATGAACTGCGGAAGTTATGGATAAATTATCAGTTAGGACTGGTTTGTATGATATAATTAAATGAGCGTTGCTATTGTACAAAATATATTAATATCTGTCATTATAAACACAGTAATTAGTATATATGTTTATTCGGTTAATATGGTTTATTGATATGTTTTATCTGCTTTAGTAATTCCATTTTAAGATATTATTTTAAAATAATTTAAGAATTAATGTGGTTCAGTTAAGAGGAAAATAATATTCATGCTATGTTAAAAGGAAACATTTAATATTTGGAGATTGTTAAATCACTAGTTTCAACCTATCACAGTCTTTTAAATAAACAGGGTGTACAATGTATGGGTCTAACCCAGCCATGTACACTTGTTTGCGTGCCAGTCCCAAGCCCGGATAAATGGGAAGGGTTGGAGAAAGACCTGGCAACCTACTCTGGAAAAATCCACCAAGAAAATTGGAAAACGTGGAGAGAGCTGGCCCATGGAATTGCCAAGAGTTGAACACAACTGAATGGCTAACAACTACAACAATGTATGGGTCTACTGAAATACCTGAATATGCCGTATATTTGACATATGTCCCTTCTATATTATACATCATTTGTAGTTTTGAATGTCCTTGATCACTGTAAATATTCTAAAAAGAAATTTCAATTTTCCTATTTTATTTTTTCCATTCTGTACCCTCTTTTTTCAAACATAAAAAACATTTTTTTAAAAAAACTGCACACCGTGGACAGTGGATCTGTGCACACTGGATTGCGCTTTGTGCTTAAAACTAGACATACAAGATTATATTTAGTATAAGATTACATACAAGATTACATCTAGTATAGAACAAAGTCCTTTATTACTTCACAGACACACTTTCCCTAACAATCTCAACCCTACTGAAACTAAGCCTAAGAATATGCAACAGGATGCTACTTTAAGGCGCGCAGCTCGGTTTTTCCGTGTTTGATTAGAAAAACGAGCACAGTGACGACGGGACTCTGGCCGGTGAGACTCTCAGAGACAAAAAAATGCACAGGGTATGACGGTCGGGAGGAGCAAGTTTGCTGCCGCAACCCTTGCACCTATTGAAAAAAACCCACTTCCTCTCCATAAAAGAAAGCGAAGAAGAGGGAACGTTTGAGGGGTGGGAATAGCCCGAAGGCCTGAGGTAATCGGTAGACTCCCCCTCAACAGAAATAAATGTTGTTTTTTGCGGTTTTTTGTTTTAAAGTTTTTGAAGAACAAACAAATAAAAAGAGAAAAGATAGGAAAATTAAACTAAGGAAATAATTCCTAAGAGCTGAGGCGAATAGCCAAAAGCGAACCAATCTGACCGACGAAAAATAGGTCTACTCAACGCGGTGGTAAGAAAGGAACTGGCGGGATGTCCGCGCCCACCCCTCTGGGCATGTGCGGTGGGGTTCCTGCGCATGCCCAAGGGACTGGGCGCAAAAATCCGTTAAAAGAGCTTGCCACAGCACCGATTGATCCAGCGCGTGCGCACTAGATCTCATGGGTGTGAAGCACAGAGACCACGCCGAAGATCAGGAACGAATGCACATGCTCCCCTTGGTTATCTCAGCCTCATTCCCCTGCCTTTTGTTAGTTTCCTCCCGCACCTCAGAAGAGGAGCTCCCATCAAGCTCCTCAGGATCTGTCCTCCTCCTATGCCGGAAAGCACCGTTCTGTCCAGTAAAATACATGAACGGATAAAGTCCAGAAATCTGCTATAATGAATTAAAACCTAATCCCTGTCCAAATCATAGAAAGCAAGACGCCACATTTTAATTTGTAGTTCTGGTAAAGGTTATGTATTTCATATGCGCCTAGTTTGTTAACTAGTAAGTGGAAATGAATAAAAAGGTCTCACACAAGACAAAAAAAATCTCTCCATCAAAGCTGAAGCAATTTGAGTCTCAAAATAATATAGCCAAACACCAGTGTAATGAATTGAACACAATGATGTCAAGTGTACATTTTGGGGTTCATAACTCCATCTGACCCATCAAGAGAGATAACAGGAAACAGGCATCTTATCTTATCTTAAACTGTAAGAACTTCCTCTAGTCTAAGGAGAATTCTTCCAATGTTAAATGGCTCTTTCTCCAACAGAACCGCTTGGAGGAAGGCTCCAAATTTTGCCAAATCTATCATCTACTCCCAGAGTAAAAACTTTCAGAAATGTTATCAGGGTAGTCAGTCAGATTTTTACATCACTCAAATACAGGCCAGGAAAACTCAAAGAGTGTTTCCATCTGATCACTGTAAGTTATACTACGCCCACAAACATTACTAACAACACACACAAGGAGCCAGTGCGAGTTACACTGTTCACTCTAAGGTAGGAAATGCAAAACCTCACACAACACAATACTTCCCTTTTCTGTATTTTAGTTTTATCACAAAATCACTGAGATATGAGCATGTAGCCACACCATAAGTGAAGAAGCAGAATATATTAAAGAATTCTTAAGTTACAATATATTGCTACTGTTTATTGCAAATGCTTACCTGCTATTCTTTTCCTGAATCCGTACACTGTTTTTGACACCTCATTCTTTTTACCCTGTTAAAAGCAAATATGTTAAATTGTATCCCTAAACAAAGTTTCTTCTTGAACATTCTACTTTCTAATAAGATCATCAACTAAATAAAGAACTGAATCGGTTGGCTTGTTCTAGTTGCAAATTCCCATTATTTTACCTAGCCATTAATGAGGCTAATTTAAATTTCAATTTGTATTCGCAGCCATTATTACGTTTTGAAATGTATACTTTTTTCCTTGGCTGATTATCGCTTTGGCTGGGAATTCTGAGTATATTTGAATCTCTTACTAAAAAATGTAACAGATGGAAGCACTGAAGAAATAAAGAGAGAGTGCTAAAGGTATTAAACAGATTAAAGAGAAGGTAACAGCAAACTCTGATATTACAAAGACATTAAAGAATTAAGAACATAAGAACATAAGAGAAGCCAATGTTGAATCAGGTCAAAGGCCCATCCAGTCCAACACTCTGTCACACAGTGGCCAAAAATACCAGGTGCCATCAGGAGGTCCAGCAGTGGGGCCAGGACATTAGAAGCCCTCCCACTGTTGACCCCCCCCCCCAAGAAGACAGAGCATCACTTGCCCCAGAGTCCCTATCTATACCTTGTGGCTAATAGCCACTGATGGACCTCTGTTCCATATGCTTATCTAATTCCCCCTTGAAGCCGTCCATGCTTGTAGCCGCCACCACTTCCTGTGGCAGTGAATTCCATGTGTTAATCACTCTCTGGGTGAAGAAGTACTTCCTTTTATCCGTTCTAACCTGTCTGCTCAGCAATTTCATTGAGTGCCCACGAGTTCTTGTACTGAAATTAATTTTTATGAGGTTAACCAGAGCTGATTAATCTTTATGTAAGACTAGGAATAAGACCCATTGTGGAAATAAATACAACGAGCTCAAGAATGAGGCTCTCAGTGGGTGCCCCAGCCATGGGCATCAGTGTCAATTTGCTGTGGTGACCTCAGCAGGGTATAATGACACAGCAGCCACCATTTTCTCCAGGGGAACTGATCTCTGCCATCTGAAGAGCAGGTGTAATTCCGAGTGATCTCCAGCCCTCACCTGGAGATTGGCAACAATGGTTCCCCATGAAAGGTACAGTCTCCACAGTGGGGACCAAAGCAGCTTACATCATTTTCCTCCCCCCCTTTTGATCTGCACAACAACCCTGTGAGGTAGGTTAGGCTGAAAGTCTGTGAGTGGTCCGAAATCACCCACTCAGCTTCCACAGCAAGAGCCTAGGTCTCCCCCTGGAGAAAATAACTGCTTTGGAGGGTGGACTCCATGGCATTCTATTCAGCAGAGGCCTTTCCCCTCCCCAAACTCTGGCTTCCATAGACTCCACCACAAAATCTCCAGGAATTTTCCAACCTGGAGCTGACAAGCCTAGTCAGGACTGGTCCCAATGAGTTCCCCACAAAGGCCAAAGAAGGCCTGGAAAGGGCCTCCTGCCCCTGCCTTTTTACTGACAGAACCAAGCTTGGTTCCCTAGCAACAGCCACTGAGGGGAAAGTGAGCCACACAGCAGTTTTGGCAGTTTACTCAGACAGGGAATGGCCGGCAGTGGGCAGGGGAGAGGAGTGGACCCAGCACCCAGCCAATGGCACGTGAGTACTCTTGAGTGGCAGATGATGGGCCAATGGCTGATGGAGTGCACAGCACAGCCAATGGGAGAGCTGGAAAGTGCCAATACGCTGGGCTTTTATTTTTTTATGTATGTATGTATGTATGTATGTATGTATGTATGGGATGACAAAACAGGGAGGGAGCTGCGATAATAGCAGCAATTCTGAAAAAGTTTATAATGACAAGAAACCCCTCTTCGAGCTGGAAGAGAGTTTGTGTTGCTAGCACGTTTGGATTGCTGGCATCCCAGAGGGATCAGAACTGGAAAAATGAAGCCACTTTACTTAGACATTTGAACTCACAAAGAAATATTGTTCTGAAACAGTGAGCTCACTGGGTTCTTTTAAAAAAGACAGCCAACCAGGGTTTCAGTAACAGATTGTTATTTCAGGACTCCACTCGATCAAAGCAGTGGTCGATGCAAGACAGATTTCGAAAACGATTGGAAAATATTCATTATGGAAAATTTTATGATATGTTTTGGTCCTGCTGCATATATTTAATAGAAAGGCAATACCAAGAATCCCAGCAAAGAGAAAAATACAGATGGTTTTATATTATCAGAACATGTATTATTGGAACACAACGAACATTGGGTGGAGTCCAAAGGTGGGGGGAAGGCAGTTTTCACCCGTTCTTCCCTCCCACTGGAGACTCCACTTTGGCCCTGCACTGTTCTTGAGGGACACCTAATCCTCAGGAGCCAAACTGCAGGGGGCTCAGATGGCTGTGGGGTGGGTGGAGAACAGGGAATACCGTGGTGCCAGCTTGCTGGCAGTTGCTTTGCAGCTAATCCACTCACAATTTCTCAACCGATTATGTCGACTGATCCTAATCAGTTTCTTATAATATTTATTTATCAGAACATTCCCCCCCCACCTCTCCTCCTGGTTCAGCTAGGTCATTACTGCTATGGTCCATATTTTGAACCAATCTGAAATGGGTATCTGACAAAGTGAGCAGTGACTCACGAAAGCTCACACCCTCATCTTTAAGATGCCACTGGACTCTGGCTCTTTTCTGTTGAGACTATTGGTGAGTCAACTTTTTCCCTTAAGCTGTCATATAAAATTTTTTGCCACTGTAAAACAATTGAGTGTAAGATCTAGATCAGCTTTCTCAGCAAAATCTTTTAAATAATTCAACAAGACAAATTCTGAGTCACCAAGTAATTTACTGAGAAGTGTAATTTATCCTAAATAGCATGACAGTAAGCTTTGCCGCTTGATATCATTTATGATCTATTTGTCCCTCTTTCCTCATGACAGGCTACAATGACTACAAAATTTCTAACAAGCAAAAAAATTGCCACTCACCTCCACCTGGCCTTTGCTCGATGCGGGTGGCTCTATAAATTTAACGAAGAGAACATCATAAGTGACATCACACCTGCAAACAGCAGCTCAATTGTGTTTCTTTACCTAAAATGGTATCAGGAACCTACTGCCCTAATTTTAGCAAGCAGCCGGTTGTCAGTTACACTGTACAGCCACTTAGGGGCAACACACTGATCCCCATGTATTTTCTAGTTTTGTTGTTGTTCAGTCGTACAGTCGAGTCCGACTCTTCGCGACCCCATGGACCAGATCATGCCAGGTCTTCCTGTCTTCCGCCGTCCTCTGAAGTTTGCTCAATTTCATATTCATTGCATCTATGACACTGTCTAACCATCTCATCCTTTGCCGTCCCCGTCTTCTTTGACCTTCAATCTTTCCCAGCATCAGGGTCTTCTCCAGTGAGTGCTTCCTTCTCATTGGGTGGCCAAAGTATTTGAACTTCAACTTCAGTATCTGGCCTTCCAGGGAACAGTCAGGGTTGATTTCTTTTAGGATTGATTGATTTAATCTTCTTGCAGTCCAAGGGACTTTAGAAGAGTCTTCTCCAGCACCATAGTTCAAAAGAATCTATTCTTCAGTGCTCGGCCTTCCTTATAGTCCAACTCTCGCAGCCATACATGACTACTGGGAATACCATTGCTTTGACTTTTGTTGGCAGAGTGATGTCTCTACTTTTTATCATGCTGTTTAGGTTCGCCATCGCTTTCCTCCCAAGGAGCAGGTGTCTTTTAATTTCATGGCTGCTGTCACAGTCTGCGGTGATCTGGGATCCCAGGAACGTGAAGTCTGTCACTACTTCCACGACTTCCCCTTCTATTTGCCAAGGAGTGATGGGGCTGGATGCCATGATCTTATTTTTTTTGATGTTGAGCTTCAAGCCCACTTTTGCGCTCTCCTCTTTCACTCTGAGCAAGAGGCTCTTTAGATCCTCTTCACTTTCTGCCATTAGAGTGGTATCGTCTGCATATCTGAGGTTGTTGATCTTTTTCCCAGTGATCTTAATTCCCGCTTGTGATTCATCCCGCTTGTGATTCATTCATTCAGGCCAGCATTTTGCATGATGTACTCTGCATATATATTAAATAAGCAAGGTGACAATATACATCCTTGTCGTACTCCTTTTCCTATGCTAAACCAATCAGTTGTTCCATATCCGGTTCTGTCGCTTCTTGACCCTTATACAGGTTTCTCAAGAGACATGTGAGGTGGTCTGGTACTCCCATCTCTTTAAGGACCTGCCATAGTTTGTTGTGATCCACAAATCTATAGTACACAGCTATAATTTGGTACAAAAGGGAAAGGAAAAATGCACATTACAGTAGCTAAGCTCCTTAGAAACTATTAGGTATCACTTTAGCTACTTCTCTTTCGTATGAACATGTGAGTCTTCAGTTTTTCTCAACAGAGTGGCTCCTTATTTTGCGCTGAGACAATAAGGTGAGAGGATGACGATGATTTTAAGTTCTGATTGTCGACTGGATCACAGCATTTGGAAATGATCGTGGCCCATATATTTATTTAACTCATTTACACCCTGCCTCTCTCCCCAACGGGGAGCCCAAAGTGGCTCACATTGTTTTTCTCTCCTTCATTATATCCAAGACCTGTGAGAAGGGTTCGGCTGAGGGAGTATAATTGGCCCAAGGTCATTGAATAAGTTCCCTTGGCGCGAGTGGGGGTTCAAATCCAGGTGTCCCGGACACTAGTCCAACACTCTTAACCACTACACCACATTGACAAGCAAAGCAAAAGAATTAGACAAGAATTCGAAGCCCAGTCTTGCACATTCTAAACAAACTAAATTATGTAATTTCCTGGTGCAAAACCAAGAAGGAGAAAAGTAAGAAGAAGAGCAAGAAGAAGAGGAGGAGGAGGAGGAGATTGGATTTATACCCCGCCCTTCACTCGGAGTCTCCTCTCCCTTCCCCTCCCCACAACAGACACCTGGTGAGGCAGGTAGGGCCGAGAAAGCTCTGACAGAACTGTTTTCAAGAACAACTGTGCCAGAACTATGGCTTGCCCAAGGTCATCCAGCAGCTCCAAATGGAGGAGTGGGGAATCAAACCCAGTTCTCCCAGATTAGAGTCCGTGCACTTAACCACAACACCAAACTAACACAAAACAAGGGGATATTTTGAATGATTTTTGCAGTTCTGTTCCCACCTCTACACAGTCTGTACCTCTTCATTTTAACCAAGCCCAGAAGGGTGACAAGCACTGATTTACTGCTTCCAGAGAAATCTTCAGCTACTGATCTTAATCAAATTTCCTTGCTGGGTAGATCGAAGTTGTCTTAAGAGACAGATAAAACTTATTTTGATTTTGCAGGTACTCAGTATTTCTTAATCTGTGTAATAACCACAAAGTTATTTTAATGTGTATCAGAGATTAAATTAATTATCAGCGAGATCTCTGTCAAAAATCAGGTTCAAATGAAAAGTGCATTGTAGCCTCCACATCAAATGATTTGCCTTCAATTACACTGAAATTTTGATGACATCCTTGTCAAGGCAAAATTGGTAAGGGAAAGCTGTGTTTAAGTATATAATTTTGCCTTCTGTGTTGGGTTTGAGGTTCTAGGGTAGTTAACTCAACATTTAGTAAAGGTATAAAAGCCCTAGAGAGAAAAGCCAGTTTAAACGAGACTCTTAATTCAAAACCGGAGCCTAGTTTTATTTCTGACTACACAAAATAAGGATACTGAAGAGTGTCTGCTGTACTGCACTGTGTGCTTGGGCCAGGGGGGTTAATGAAACAGAATTAAGATGAAATGAAACCCAAAAGGCAGGATTTGGGTTTTTTTGTTTTGTTTTTAAGAAACCAAGTTCTAGGCTCTCCTGATTTAAAATGAGGCCATTGTTCAGCAAAAGTGTTTTGTAATTTCATCTTTTAATATATTAGTCTTTTTTCAACAGAACTTACTCTTGGTGCTTTTAGGAGAGCTTTCTCTCTTCTCAGCTTTCTTCGATATGACATGTTTCACGTTCTTCCCTGACTTGTTAGCTAGTTCTGAGGCTTTGAACAAAAAGAACTGCCAGATTAAAGACAATGCACACAAATCAACAATACAGTGTAAAAAAAACCCTGATAACAAACAAGGTTGAAGAACTACGTTATTCAGCACCCATGACCATTTACAGCAGCAAAGGCAAAACCAAAAACAGAGACAAATATAACAGCTTGGATCCCTTGCAATTTCCACCTATTCCCACTCCTTGCTGTGGCATCCCCAAGCCTACCAAGTGCACGTTGGTTCAGGAGAGTCCCCAGCTCTCAGCAGAGGATTTTTCAGGGCATGCTGTGGAAAAGGGATAGGCAGGGTATATATATCTATATGCCCAGGAACTCCTTCTGTTTGTGGGAGTTAGAATCTAGTCCAAGGCAAACAGCATAAGAACATATGAAGTGCCCCGCTGGATCAGACCAACAGTCCACCTAGTCCAGCATCCTGTCTCAAACAGTGGCCAACCAGTTCCTCTAAAGGGCCAGCAACAGGGCATAGAGGCTGAGGACTTCCTAAGAACATAAGAAGAGCGCTGCTGGATCAGACCAGTGGTCCATCTAGTCCAGCATCCTGTCTCAAACAGTGGCCAACCAGTTCCTCTAAAGGGCCAGCAACAGTGCATAGAGCCTGAGGACTTCCTAAGAACAGCCCTGCTGGATCAGTCCAATAGTCCATCTAGTCCAGCATCCTGTCTCACAGTGGCCAACCAGTTCCTCTGGAGGGCCAACAACAGGCATAGAGGCCGAGGCTATCCCTTGATGTTGCCTCCTGGCTCTGGAATTTAGAGGCTTAGTGTCTCTGAATGTGGAGGTTCCCCTCAGTCACTATGGCTAGTAACCATTGATAGCATTATTCTCCACGAATCTATCTAATCCCCCCTTAAAGCTGTTTATTCCGGTGGCCATCACTACATGATACAAATACATAGAGATTAAGACAACATAACAATGTGACTACCCATACATTTAAGCCTCAATCGGGAGAACTCAAAAGATGAAGCAGCACTGCACGGGGCTTTAAGTGTTCAGAATTTGAATACCAGCACCCACCATGCTGCAACACAAGTTCTTTTGGAATTCCCACCAAATTTTAGCAGGAATTTGCCACGAGGTGCCAAAAGGCTGTCCATAATGAGACCTGCTATGCATGCAAAAGGTTCCAGGTTCAAACCTTGGCATCTTCAGTAAAAAAAACAACCAGGTACTAAGTGATGTGAAAGACCTCAGCCTTAGGCCCTAGAGGGCCACTTTGTCAAAGCAGACAATACCGACGATAGACCAAAAGTCTGACTCAGCTTCACTGGCCCCATAAAGTTAGTCATATAGTTTTCTATACTCTGCCCTAAATGATACTCAGAGTCCAATATTTTGGCATGCAACAGCACCCAAACACACTGAACTTACAGAATCAAATAAAATGGCCATTGGGAGTTCTTAGAAATCTCACATGTAGCATCAAGACTGGGATGAAAAAAATAATTTGCTTAGTGTAACCAACTTACCCATCTCTGCCATCTTTTTGGAGTTCTTTGGAGTTCTGAACGCGAAGACATTGCTGCCACCTGCAACAGAACCATTTTTCAAAGACCCTTAGAAAAGGAGACAGAAATGTCCTGACCCGGATAGCCCAGACAAGCCCCCTCTCGTCAGATCTCAGATGCTAAGCAGGGCCAACCCTGGCAAGTATTTGGATGGGACACCCCCATAGAATACCAGGGCCAGGAGGCAGAGGCAGCCCATCAAAAACATCTAAACATCCTCCATGCCCTAGTAGGAGTCACCAGAGATCACCATGACTTCCAGGCATGGGCAGGCACAGGTGCGTGCATGCGTACACAGAGAGACAAATGCAAAAATACCACCCAAAAAAAAAAAGAGGCAGAAACAAAGCAATAACAAGGGGTTTCTTTATGTCTTTTGGTGAGGGTAGGTGGGAGCCACTTATAACACTTCTTGGCCAAAGACTTACATATTATGAAACATGCAAATGTTTTTCGAATGAACCAAGCCCTACAAAAATTTCTGGGCTGCCATGTTAGACCATTATTACTTAGCCGACTCAAATGCGACACTTCTTTCAGAAATACCTTTGATGCCTGTCCCAAGAACAGACACGTAGTCCTGCTGCTCAAAAGCATCCTGGGTCTCCTCACTGGAGTTGCCTTCTGTTTCCTTCACCCATCTTTTCACATCAATTACAGGTGGAACTTTCTTCTTCTGAACTTTAGGACCTAGAAGTGCAATAAGAAGACTCGAAGTCAAAGAAATGGTATCATCCATTCTGCTATTTCTCCTCAGAAAAGCATACACACTTCTATTTCTCTCTCTCTGCATGTATGTTCAACTGCTTTTTAGGTACTGACGTATTCACGCCAATTACGATCACGCTAGGTTTAGTTCCAAAAATTCCAATATGAACACCAGGACAGTGCCACAAGATCTAATGTCTAGAAAATTAACTTTCACCGGTTTGTTTAAGGAAGACCACCAAGGCTATTTTGGGGAGGAAGAAACACTATGAGAAGTTTTCAATTCTCAAGGTTTGCTAATGGCATGGCAACAGAACTAACAGGTGGCACCTTTCAAACACTTGCTTATCTGATCCACCCCCAAAAAGGCAGGCACTGCAAGGAAACTTCAAGGCATCGGGTTTGTTCAACCCTGCTCCCCCCCCTTCCCCTCTCCCTGCCAAAATTTCAAGCCCCCAGATTTGTTGAGCCCTATTTCATCCCTCCTTATCTCTAACCA
Organism: Gekko japonicus; assembly: GCF_001447785.1. Taxonomy (NCBI): domain Eukaryota; kingdom Metazoa; phylum Chordata; class Lepidosauria; order Squamata; family Gekkonidae; genus Gekko; species Gekko japonicus. Next base: position 269,610 of record NW_015164255.1, read on the forward strand.
TCCCATTCCCACCACAACTTTTTCATCCTCCCATTGCCTTTAGCACTCCTTCAAGCTGGTGAGGCAAACAGTGTGGCACAGGAATGAAGGACAAAAGGAGAAAAAGAGGGGAATTTAAGAACTTTTCTTTAGGGCCCTAAAGAAGCCAGGCTAGCGGTGACAAGGGCCAGGGCCTTCTCTGTGGCAGCCCCGCACTGGTGGAATGAGCTCCCGGAGGACGTCAGGGCCCTGTGGGACCTTTTGCAGTTCCACAGGGCCTGTAAAATGAAGCTCTTCCACCAGGCTTTTAGTTAAGGAGCCGCCGGTAACATCGTGGCCCTGGCTCTAACATCAGCACCAACACCAGCACTAAAGTAATACCTGATTGTCTGGCAAGAAACCTGGAATATGACGATCATTATATCCGGATGACGAAAGACTGCCATTGTTTATTGTTTACTGTACTGCTAGCACTTTGCACTTTGTTGTGTTTTTAACTGTTTTATCTGTTTTAATATTTGTACAATGTATTTTTATATATGACTGTAAGCCGCCCTGAGCCTGCCTTTGCGGGGAGGGCGGGATATAAAATAAATAACTTGAATATCAAAGAAAAAATAGAAAAGAAAAACACTTGAATGGGGCAGAGGAGGACAGCAGGGAAGCGAGAAGACGGTGCCAGGAAACACAGCGGCAGGTGCCCTGGCACCCACAGGGACCGTGCTGAGGATTGCTGTAATGCTTTCTGCCTTAGTGAAGCACTGTCCTGAAAACCATGCATTTGCAGTTTTGAGATTTCCACGTGCTACAGCTGGCTGTCCCGAAGATCAACGTATCATTATCAGGAATACTTTGAACAAAAACACAATCAACTGGAATTGGCACTTTAAAGAAACAGAACAATGACTGGCAATAGGGGTCTATTTTGGAACAAAATAATAAACCGGAGTGCGATGCTTTCACTTTGAGCGAGTGGGGCTTTTTGTGTTATCCCAGAGGTCATGTATCAGAGACAGGAAAAGCATCACACAACTGTGCTTCTAGAAAGCGTGTATTTTTTAAGGCACCTAAGGACATCCAAAGCTTACTGAGGATGTTTTTGAAAAAGCCCCAACTCAGAACTCATTTAATATTAACAAGGAAGCCCTTTACAGCCGAGTGAGCCATACCAGCATTCTCGGAAATGTGCTGCAGAACGTCTTCATCTGCCACAAATTTGACTTCTAGGACCCGATTCTTCCTTTTGTCTGGCTTACTCATAGCAAGATGTCTGCAACCAAAAACAAGTGAGATTACTATTAAAACACAAGTACCTGTGAGAACACCTGCTTCTGTGAGGACCAAGACTAGCTGTCTAAGATTTGCCACAAAAGCCCTGTTCAAGATTCCATCCACATTCAAAGACACCAAACCCCTGAATCCCAGAGTGAGGAGGCAACATCAGGGGAAGACCTCGGCCTCCGTGCCCTGTGCTGGACCTGCAGAGAAGCATGTTGGCCACTGCATGAGACATGGTGCTAGACTAGATAAACCACTGGTATGATCCAGCAGGGCTCTTCTTATGTTATGTTTCAGTAAACATATTTACCAGTTAGGCACCAAGAATCTAAAAACTGCACCGTAGGAACTAAACTCCACTTAATAGGACTTAATAACTTAGGGTTGCCAGGTGCCACTGGCTGGGAACGGGGGAGTAAGGTTGCCGGCTCAAGGCTGGGAAACTTCTGGAGATTTGGGGGTGGAGCCTGGGCAGGAGAGGGACCCCAGTGGGGTACAATGCCAGAGAGTCCACCCTCCGAAGCATCCATTTCCTCCAGAGGAACTGATCTCCGTAGTCTGGAGGAGAGCTGGAATTCCAGGTTGTAGGGTTGCCAGGTCCCCCCCCCCCAATCATCTGCAGGGGGATAAGGGGGTAGGGGTACGAGATCCAGGCTGGGAAACTCCTGAAGATTTGGGGATGACGCCTGGGAAGGACAGGGACCTCAATGGGGCACAATGGCATACAGTCCACCGTCCGAAGCATCCATTTTCTCCAAGGGAACTGATCTCTGCAGTCTGGAGCTGAGGTATAATTCCAGGGGGTAGGGCTGCTAAGTCCCCCCCCCCCCCCCCCCCCCCCCAGCCACCATCAGGGGATTAAAGGGTAGGGCTACCAGAGCCAGGTTAGGAAACTCCTTAACATTTAGGGATGGAGCCTGGAGAGGACAGGGACCTCAGTGGGGGCAGAATGTCACAGAGTCCACCCTACAAAGCATCCCTTTACTCCAGGGGAACCGCACTTTGTAGTCTGGAGCAGTGTTCCCTCTAAGCTGAGTGAGCGTGAGCTAGCTCACCCATTTCTGTCTTAGCTCAGGAAGGGATGGCCCCAGAGCAAGCTAATTTATGCAGTAGCCAAGTGGCTCACTCACCCCTTTAATGCCAGTAGTTCACAAAGCAGAATTTTTGCTCACAAGACTCCAAAGCTTAGAGGGAGCATCGGTCTGAAGATGAGGTGTCATTACCCAGGATAGGGTTACCAGGTCCCCTCTGGACACCAACAGGGGATAACGGGGCAGGGGCAATCCCTGGGGGATGGCTGCCTAAGAACAAAGTTTGAGTCCGGTGGCACCTCCAAGACCAACGAAGTTTGATTCTGTGGCCGAAGCTTTCGTGTGCAGGGGCACACTTCCCTCAGATACCCACCAGAATCTAAGAAAGCGTGCCTAAAAGTGGCTCGATCCCAAGGTTGGGATTCATTCATCCCTCGTCCCACATTTACTAGGACCTAAACTCAGAAGGGGAGTTGCAGTGGCTGAAGTAGTTAAGACGCTGAACTGCAGGCTGTGGAAGGTCAGTAGTTCAGCAGTTCGAGATCTGAGTGTGCCGCATGATGGAGTGAGCTCCCCTCTCTAGTTCCAGCTCCTGCCAACCTAGCAGTTCGAAAGCAAGAAATTGCAAGTAGATAAATAGGGACCACTTCGGTGGGAAGGTCACAGCTTTCCGTGCGCCTTGGTGTTTAGTCATGCCGGCCACATGACCACGGAAACGTCTTCTGACAGCGCTGGCTCTTCAGCTTGGAAACGGAGAGGAGCACCGCAACCCTAGAGTCGGATTCGACTGGCTTTCGAGCAAGGGAAACTTTTACCTTTTTAAACTCAGAAGGGCTGGTGCTGGTGGAAACCTATTTCGGGGCAGTCTGCAGCTCTACCTCGGACTAATAAAATACCCGCATGAGACTTTCCCTTTTCCTCCCTCCCTCCTCTTGAATACACGAAACGCCCTTCAGGTATTCACCCTCCGCACGGCGGGTCGCTAAACACCCCCATTTCCTGCAGGCGAGGGGGAAACGGGCCTGAAAAAAAGACCGGTTTGGGGAAGGGGGAACGAAGCCGAAACCTGCCCAAAAAACCCGCCCTCGCCCCCCGCCGCCGACTTCCCCAGACCGACAAAAGCCCCGCCCCGCGCGGGAAGGGGGAGGGCGGAGGCGCCCCCCCAGCCCATGAGCCCCGCCCTCCCCGCCCTCGCGGCCACCGTTCCCCCAACGGCCGGCAAAACGGACCCACTCACGCGGCGCAGCGAAGGGCCGCTCTCTTTCCCGCGCAGGCGGCGGCTGAAGGCCCCAACGTGGCTCCCCGCCCTCCGGCTTGCGCCTCTACGTCATGGGGACGGGGCGGGGCCGGCGGCGAATCCGTCCGCGTCTTCCAGTCGGCATTCAGAGCGGGAGGCGAATGACCAGTTCTCTCCAGCCAATGGCAAGGCGAGCCTGTAGTCCCGCCTCCCGCGCCTCAGGGCTTATTTTGTTTCCTAAGCGGAGCGCTCAGAGGGAGAAAGTAGCTCGAGGTGGTGGGGGCTGTCTTGGTGGGCTGTCTGCTGCAGCAGAAAAGAACAGGCGTCGAGGAGCACGTTAAAGACGAACGAAATGTATGGCAGGAGATGCGCTGTAGCTGAAGAAGTGAGCAGTGACTCAGGAAAGTTCCTCCCCGGCCACAACTTTTGTTAGTCTTTCAAGTAGGGTTGCCAAGTCTGGGTTGGGAAATACCTGGAGACTTTGGGGGTGGGGCCAGGAGAGGGTGGGGTTTGGGGAGGGGCCTCAGCATGGTACAGTGCCATAGAGTCCACCCTTCAAAGCAGCCATTTTCTCCAGGGAAGCTGATCTCTGTCAGCTGGAGATCAGTTGTAAAAGCGGGAGATCCCCAGGCCCCACCTGGAGGTTGGCAACCCTACTTTCAAGTGTTCCCGGACTCTGGCTCTTTTCTACTGTAGCAACAGAGCGGGGGAGAAAGGGTCTTTCCTGTTCTTAGGTAGATCCAGGTGTGCGGCCCTATTGATCTGAAGCAACAGAACAAAGTTCCAGTCCAGTGGCACCTTTAAGGCCAACACAGTTTAATTCTAAGTCTATAAGCTTTTGTGTGCATGCACACACACTAAACAGTCCGCTGGTGCACTTTCCAACTGGATTTTGCCGGTTCACACAGTAAAATCCAATTGAAAAGTGCACTGAAAGTGGATTATTTAGTGTGTGTGTGAGACTGCAGCCATGATGTCTTCAGATACAATGAAGTGGAAGTTGCCAGACTGTACATATAGGTAAAGGGTGAGCAGCAAATTAGCATACAACATAATGAAGATGTTTAAATGATTCAAGGGCCAAATTGGAATAACAAGCTTCCTTTATATGATCACTATTTGTTTGGGTTCAATTCCAGGGGGAAACATGGTGAAGGAAATAATTACGTCTGAGGGTCTCAGTTAATTACTGCCATCATTCCACAGTTTAAAAGGGTACATCTGCCTATCAGTCTCAGATTCTGATATATTTATTTCCTTCATTAATTCCTCAGAATTAAACCCAAATGGTGACCATATAAACTAAGATTATTCCAGTTAGGTCCTTGCATCTGTTAAACACCTTTTATATGCTGCATGCTAATTTGCTGCTCACCCTCTCTATGTATATGGACCGGCAGCTTCCATTTCATTGTATTTGAGGAAGTGTGCTCACGAAAGCGAATACCTTGAATAAAACTTCATTGGTCTTAAAGGTGCCACTGGACACTGTTTTGTCTAAACCCCATCATTCTCAACACTGGGGGCCCAAAACAGCTTACATTGTTCTCCATTTTATCCTCAGAACAACCCTGTGAGGTAGACTAGGCTGCGAGTGTGTGACTGGCCCAAAGTCAGCCAGCAAACTTGAGGACAGAACAGGTATTCAAACTGGGGTCTCCCAGATCCTAGTCCAGCACTAACCATTACACCACACTACCTTTAAAAAAGAGTTTGTTCAGGAAAACACTTACATTATTGCTACTTCCCCCCCTCCCCACAAGCGATAAGTAAACACAGGGGTCATTTCGTAGAAAAAGAGGTGCAGGAGCTCATTAACATAACTAATTAGCATCACTTATTTGCATATGCCGCAACACCCATTGCTTAGGCTCCACTGGACTGTTTTGGATTCCTAGCTATGCAGATTTGTCCTCGCAGAGGAGGGAGAGCTTGTACCTGAATAAAACTTGGTCTTAAAGGTGCCACTGGACTGTTTTGGAGGGGGGGAGGCTCTGCAACTTACCTGGCTGCTTCTTGCTCTGACTAAGGGCTGCTGGGGTCAGTGGGTGGGGCTTGTTGCATGTGCCCAGCCCCTGGGCTCTTTACTGCCGGAGCTCTGCTCCTGTGCACTCCTGCAGGAAATGACCCCTGAGTAAACAGATGGGAATCCGAAGATGTAAAAGATAAATTGAGTTTCCCTTGCCGAACCCTGAAATTTAGCAGGACACCCTCTTTAAAAGAAAGTGCTGCTCTTATCTTTCACCAAGAGATGGTAGTGTTTACTAGGAATTATGGAAATATACCTAACTATATAGATCAAACTGGGTAGTCTGTCTGTAGCAGTAGAAAAGAGCCAGAGTCCAGGAGCACCCGAAAGACTGACAAAATCTGGGGCAGGGGAGGAGCTTTCCTGAGTCACGGCTCCCTTCTTCAGATATCATACCCTGCTACAAATTTTGTTAAACTTTAAGGTGCTACTGAACTTTTGGTCTTTCCTATACCTAAATACAGTTCCAGACTGTGTGAAAGTCATCCTTTTAAGAAGCAACACACAAATAGTAAGAGTCCCTTGCGCCACTAGGAAGCTAACTTTCTTACTCTTTCAGTGGAAGGGGGCAAAAACATTATAAGATGTATTCTGGGGACTCCTGTAGCAAGCCTGTTACCATTTCCACTTTGAATTATAACTTTTACTGTGGAACTGCAACAATCACAAATGTTGTTATAATCAATACATTTTATTTGCATCACTCAGCTTTATGATGAAGAAACATGCCAAAATTGTTACAGTAAATCTAACAAGTATCAAGAATGTACTTTATTTACTCCCCCCCTTTCATAAAGATACATCTGAATGTGTGGATGACTGTGAATTTAGAATGACCCCCAGCCTCTCCTCTCGGCCCCCACGCCTTCAGCGAGGTGTTAGCCTAACTGCTTTATATACAGCAGAGGCGTTATGAAATATATTTTTCAGTGGTGCTGACCAATGTATACAGGATGCAAGTTACCCTCGGAGGAAGTCCGGTTACAAATGGAGACGAGGCTAATATATGTTCAAAGCGATTGGTTCCTTTTATTTCCTAAGTCTAATTCACATACATACGAAAAACAGATTCTCACACAAACGCATACAAGATCCTCAGTGTTACAGAAATAGCAAATAGTTACTTTTACACTAAATGAATGGGGAAAGGGAATAGCAAATACTTATCTTTTTTATTATTATTAACATTTAAAATACAATCAATAGCTATGAGTCAAAACAGCAGCAAAAATAAAATTGGGAGGGGGACACATTCACGATATCTGGGGAGTTTCCTCAATACAAGTGATAAACTTGTGGATGAGCAGGAGCGTTCAGCATTGAAGCAAATGTGACAGCCTCAGTTGATGTAGAAATACTCTTAATTGGTTCAGTGGATGCAGCCACTTATCACCCCATGTTGTCAATAGATTGCACCATCAACCAAACAGTAGCCCTTCATATTTTGGTTTTCTTATTTGTTCCCAGTCGAATTTGTCTATGTTCATTTTCTTCTAATACAGGGTACCATTTATCCATGGGGTTAAGCTGGTGATACTCAACATGTGTAGTATTTGTCCAGGATGAGATTTTCTCTTGTAGGAAAAAATCCCAGACTTTGTGCAACCATTGTTGCATAGTTGGGATGGAATCTGCTTTCCATTTACTTGCTAACAATACTTTAGCAGCTATTAACAGAACATTGATTAGTTTTTTCTTAATTTCAGGTACACCATCTGCAGGCCAAAGGTGGAGCAAAATCAATGCCGGATCGTACAATAAGTTATAACCTGTTAGAGCTTGGATGTTTTGTATGATGTTTTTCCAATACTGAGCAACAAGCGGACACTCCCACCATACGTGTATGTATGATGCTTTCTGACCACATCGCTTCCAACACAGTGGTGAAGTATTGGTGTATATATGCGCCAATTTTGCAGGTGTTAGATACCATCTGTGTAGTACTTTCATTGCTGATTCCTGGATATTAA
>NW_015164255.1:277927-330908 GCF_001447785.1 Gekko japonicus
CGCTTTAAGTAGGGATATAGTATCTACGTGTAATCTTATCGGAAAAATGACAGATTTCGTGGAATTGATTTTCAAACCTGCCACTTCACCAAATGATGTTAAGGTCTGTTGTATTTCCGGAAGAGTTGTTAAAGGTTCTGTGACATAGATCGTGAGATCATCAGCAAAAAGGCTCACCTTGAATTCTTTTCCATTAATGCTGTGACCTTTAATTTTAGAATTATTTCTTAAAGCTTGAGCTAGAGGTTCCATAGCCATTGCAAACAGTAACGGCGATAATGGGCAACCTTGCCTAGTGCCCCGAAATATGTTTATATTAGCTGATTTATCACCGTTTATTAAAAGTGTAGCTTTGGGCTGATGGTAAATAGCTGAAACTGCTTTACTAAACGCAGCTCCAAAGTTCATCTGTTGCATGATCGATTTCAAATAGTTAATTTCTAAAGTATCAAAGGCCTTTTCAATATCCAGCATCAAAAGTAATGAGTCTACCTGTGGGCGAGCCTTGCCTTGATGTATGATGTTCAATGTTTTTCTGATGTTATCCACAACGTCTCTTGCAGGGATAAACCCTGTTTGGTCACTATGTATATAGTCACTAACAATCTTCTTAAGTCTGTTGGCAAGGATGGACGTAAAGATTTTATAGTCCGTATTGAGTAAGGAGATCGGGCGATATGCCTTGGGATCGGTGGTGTCCTTGTCTTTTTTTGGGAGCAAGATCACATTTGCTGCCTTCCAGGTTTCCGGTAGCTGGCCTTCTGTCATGATCTGATTGAAGACTGTTAACAACGGTTTGGTTAAACTTGTTGCAAAGCAAATACTTATCTGATCAGAGGCTTGATCTTCCCAACGAAGAATAGGTGAAATAAACAGGATAACTATAAGTACTCTACTGCACACGGCTGGAACCAGCCAAACACGTGTGGACCTCTAGGCTGCAGTCCACGAGGTCAAAGAGGAAACCAAGGATTACTAAAATAGTAGGGCTGTAAGTTAATAGTTATGGGAAGAAGATGGCTAGCGGGGTTCAGGCTGCTGAACACCACTTTTTATATGGGGTCCTTGAAGGCTGGCATCTGTGCCATGCCCAGGTCCCACCTACCTGTATAGTCCGTCCCAGGACTCTATACTATTGGCTATATTGGATGGCGTGTTTTTACCTATGGGGAGTGGGCAATGTTGAAATCTAAACCCTTAACTCAAGGAAGGCATCTGTTCAAGGTGTGAAGTTGGGTACCAAGGTAACCTTTGAAGTGTAAATGTCTCTAGCTTGGTCCCAAGCCATAAAAGTAGTCCTCAACAGGAAACTGTCCTTTCTGATGCAAACCAGATAGCAGGGTTACCTGTTGACCAAAAGATCACCAGTGGTGGTTGCATCCATGCAAGTTGTTGTTTTGCACTGCTAGCAATGGCGATGACGCTTCTTCCTCAGGTTGAGCTGTGAGTGCAAAGCTCCATTTGCATAAACAGCAGGCAGGGAGCCTTTCAGGTAAGACAGTCCCAGTATTCAATGCAAGCAGCTTTCTCCAACACATAAGGATTCACAACCACAGTCCAGGCGTGTGCATGTGTGTCAGCAATCACAAACATACATATATAAAACAAATACAGTGCATAGGCCAACAGAGGGCATCCAAATCGTCTGGAAGCGGCTAAAAGGGAAACCCTTACGCGGACTCTAATCTGGGAGAACCAGGTTAAATTCCCCACTCCTCCAATTGCACCTGGCTGGATGACCTTGGGCAAGCCATAGTTCTGATAAGAACTGTTCTTGAAAAAAGAGCCGTTTCTGTCAAGAGCTCTCTCAGCCCCACCTACCTCACAGGGTGTCTGTTGTGGGGAGGGGAAGGGAAAGGAGTTTGTAAGCCACTCTGAGAATCCTTTGGGTAGTGAAGGGCGGGGTATAAATCCAATCTCTTCTCTTCTTCTCTTCTTCACCATCTTTCTCTGCAGATCATGAGGCAGAAAATGAGTGCCCCCTTGATCAACCGTGTCATGGGTAGTGTTGCCAACCTTCCAGGTGAAGCCTGGAGATCCTGCCGTTACAATTGATCTCCAGGTGACGGAGATCAGTTCCCCTGGAGAAAACGGCTGCTTTGGAGGATGGATTCTATGCTGAGGTCCCTCCCCGCCCCAAGTTCCACCCACCCCCAAAATCTCCAGGTCCCCACCCAGACATGGCAACCCTAGCGGGCCTAGAAAATAGCATTGCTAACCACCAAGTGGTGGCCAGAGATCTCCCGCTATTAAATCTGATCTTCAGGAAACAGAGATCCGTTCACCTGGAGACAACGGCTGCTTTGGAAGGCTGACTTTAGTATTAACACCCTCACTGAAGTCCCTCCTGTCCCCCAACCCCGCCCTCTCCAGGCGACACAGTTTACTTTCATAACACAATGAAGATTCTTTAGCTGTGGCGGCAGCTGCTGCTGAAAGATGTTTTTTAGAAATATGCACAGCCTATCAAATGTCCAGTTAGAAGCCTAGCGGGACAAAAGCCCCACGTGGCACCACCCACTTTCTAAAAACATTTGGCGGGTGCTTGAAAAGGTGCCCACAGGCACCGCAGGTTGGGAGCCCTGGGCTAAAGTGTCTGACTAGAAGCTGGGAGACGCAGATCAAATTCCCGCTTTGCTATGGAAGCAATCTGGGTATTCTAGTTACAATCAGCCTAACTCGCCTTGGCCAATGTGCCAAATACAATTTTATTTGCTAAGTTGTAAATGATGTATTTTATGTTGTTAAAGCAGCAAAATGCCCTTTGGTTTGATAGGAAAATAAGTATTACATATATTTCAATTTTTCGGGGGGAGGGGGATTTGCCCTGGAAAAAGTCTTCCTTTCCCCATAAACTCTGACATTTCTGGAAATTTTGCATCTCTATTGCTGAGTGATAGAGTAGGTTAACATGAACATCATGTTCATCTTCAGTCACTGCCTGGAGAAACTGGTGCTTTTAATTTTTAGAGGACGTCATGTTGAGACAGTAAACTGGCCAAAATGACCAAAAGTATTTGACATCAGGCTCTCAAAGACTATAAATTACTTGCCTGGTTAGTCAGATTATGGGTTCGTTGCCTGGTATTATACCAACACAAGCAAGACACTGATAGAGGAACATGTTTAAGAATTAAGGACGTGTTTTCCACACACCTCCCCCTGGTCCCCCCCCCCTTCCGCAAATCTTGTTTAAAGAAATCAGAATAAACTGAAAAGTGACCTGAAGACATTAGCAACTAAGTCTGTCTGAAAAAAACCTAAAAGCTTCAGCTGACATCTACTCCCCCCCCATCAATGCTCCCTCTAAGCTGTGGAGTCTTGTGAGCAAGAATTCTACTTTGTAAGCTCCTGGCATTAAAGCTGTGAGCGAGCGATTTGGCTGCTGCATCAATTAGTTTGCTCTGGAGCCATCCTTCCTGAGCGAAGGCAAAAATGTGTGAGCCGGAGGCTAAAAAACTGTGAGCTAGCTCACACTAACTCAGCTTAGAGGGAATTCTGCCCCCCATCACTTTATGCTTTGGGATAATTGTTTCAACACTCTTCACAGGGACCCATAAATGAAGAGCATGAGAAAGGCAAAAGATTAACCCTTGGGATTAAGAGTAAGCATCTTTAAATTATTTATCAACAATGCTGCTTTCGGATTATTAATGCCAGAAGGAAAGCTGTGTTCGTCTGTTGCGTCAAAAATATAAACCAGGAATCTGTGCTACTTTTAAGACTCGTAGGTCACACCTTTGGTGACAATAGCATACTGACCCCCTGATGTCTGCAGTCACATTCAATGCTGGAAACCACTTCCAAAATGAAACCCTCTCTTTCCCCCATCTCTGTGGGACCTCAGTAGTTTGGCGTAGTGGTTAAGAGCACGGACTCTAACCCGGGAGAACCAGGTTTTATTCTCCACTCCTCCACATGCAGTAGCTGCTATGACCTTGTGTCAGTCACAAGTTCTCTCAGAGCTGTTCTCTCAAGAACAGTCCTCGAAAGAGCTCTCTCAGCCCCACCTACCTCACAGGGTGCGTTCAGATGGGCCATTTAGTCTGCTTTCGGCCCGCCTCAGAAACTGATTTTATCTGCGCGATCACACAGTCAACATCTGCCTCCCATCCCCAGCCGTTGCTTTCCGGCTCAAAACTGCTTTAACCTGGAGTATTTTGATACCAGGTCCCCAAGTGGTGTTTTCCTGATTCTCTGGTTCGAGCCGCACTTTTCTGACGTCTGATCGCTCCTTCGGTGTCGAGCCACTTCCAGTTTAAACCCCCTCCCCGCTCGAAAGCTGTCTGAGGCTTCCGCTTATCGCCCGCCATTTTTTTAAAGCGTTGGCAGTGTGTGCATAGGCAAAGGTCCACCACCGGGTTATTAAAAACTGTGTTTAAACGGTGCCTAGTTTTAGCGTTTAGATGAGTTCGGGATCTCACGGAGGCCATTTTCGGGGTACACGTTTAAAGGGAAGTGTTCCTTTAAAGTTTAAAGGGAAGTGTTGCAGCAGTCGGGTTAGAGTGGAAATCGCTGCTCTGCACATGTGTAAACATTTTAGTTCTACAGATGGCTCCCTGTCCGCATGCCCAAACTGAGAGGAAAAACCAACACTGACGCACGCTCCCGCGCGTGGACAGCAGGGAGCGATGTGGCTGAGCAGCGATCCAGAGCAAGGAGATGAGTGTGATCGCGATTCTCCCGGTTAAAAAAAACCAACGCATCAGGGCCGGAGCAATCAGGGCTGCGCTCCCAGCACGCCGTCTGACCACACCCACAGGGTTTCTGTTGGGGGGAGGGGATTATGCATGGGAAAGAGCAGGTAGAGAAAGAGGTACTTTTCTCCCTTTCTCACAATACAAGAACTCGTGGGCACTCCATGAAACTGCAGAGCGGTCGGGTTAGAACGGATAAAAGGAAGTCCTTCTTCACCCAAAGAGTGATTAACACATGGAATTCACTGCCACAGGAGGTGGTGGCGGCTACAAGCATGGACGGCTTCAAAAGGGAATTAGATAAGCATATGGAGCAGAGGTCCATCAGTGGCTATTAGCCACAAGGTATAGATAGGGGCTCTGGGGCAAGTGATGCTCTGTCTTCTTGGTGCTTGGGGGGGGTCAACAGTGGGAGGGCTTCTAATGTCCTGGCCCCACTGCTGGACCTCCTGATGGCACTGGTATTTCTGGCCACTGTGTGACGCAGAGTGTTGGACTGGATGGGCCTTTGGCCTGATCCAACATTGGCATCTCTTATGTTCTTATGTTCTAAGGTAAAGGAGATTGTAAGCCGCTCTGAAACTCCTTCGGGTAGTGAAAGGCGGGGTATAAATCCAATCTCTTCTTCTTTTTCTTCCTTTGCTTGGTCCACTTGACTCATGGCCTGGCCCCGTATTGCGTAAATGTACATTGTTAAATTTCCACTGGCCAGGTGTGGAGTTGCCACAAATGGCAGCAAACAGATGCTGTGATGTCACTTCTGACATGAACCAGGGAGTATCACTACTGTGTCAGTGTGATGTTTATAAATATATAAATAAATAAATATGTTCTAGGATCCGCCAGAAACTCTATAGCGATTGAAGTTTTGAGCGAATCCTAGAATCAATCCGATGTCACTTCCCAGTTCACTCTGGAAATTACATCACAGCATCTGCACAACAGTTGAAAAAAGGTTTTGGCTCGTAAGCTTTGAATATTCTTGGATGTAGGGTGGCTGCTTATGAGGGTCTGGGCTGGAGAGTCTGTTCCCAGGGCAGCCCCTTTAAGAGCTACCGCATCAGTAGGGTGCATACCGCAATCTCTGCCTCCTAGCAGATGATATGGCCCTGGGTACAGACTCTCTGGATGACCTCAGACTGTAAGGGCTGTATAGTCTCTGCAATTCCATTTTACTTTTTGCTACTGCCTGACCTTTAATTGCCTGGGGGGATGGCCAACAGGCCGCTTCCAAAAGAACACTTCTGCCTGTTTTCATTAGTATTTCCCTGAGTTCTTATCTACAAAAGCTGACTTGTTTTTCTCAGCTACTAGGTACCAAGTGCAAGATATGGCCTGGCTCCTCTGAGTGTTTAGAGATGTAGCTTTGATGACAATATTCTTGACTTGTAGCCAGCGATTAGGATAGAAAATGATTAGTTTTAGTTATATATCTCATCTCGGGTGTTGGCTAGCTTCACTCTGTGTGTTCAAGGCCCAGCGGATGGAAGTTAGACTATTTCTATAAATTTGATCATTTCTTAAAACGTCCTTGTAAGCAAATCTGGATCCTGCCTATCATTTTCTTGGGATTGCTGCAAACCTCAGAGCTTCTGGGCGGGGTTCCAAACAAGGGCATCCTTCCATCTGGTCACCAGAGCTGCAAGGTTTTCCTTGTCTCATTCCTCAGTCACGTATTTCTATATATTTGCTTTGCTTTCTGTAGGCACTATGTATGTTTAAAAGGCAAAATACTTTTCAATTTCTATCCCGGTATCCTGGCTCCCTAAGAAAAGATGCCAATTAACGGAAGCACCATTAAAAAGCTACAGAGAGGCACAAAGAACTTCCAGAGCTTGGAAAGCTGCCACAGAGTCCTTTGGCGCTGCTGCAGTGGCATCACGAGGAAGAAAAGGTGCTTGGGCCAGAACAAGCAAACCTGACAGGCAGCTGGTCGGTCTAGCTCAAAGGCAAGAGCTCTCTCTCTCTTTTGCAGGTACTGTTTTTGGCCACGGCACCATACCCACGGCAGTCCTTTGGAGGAGGAAGACAGATGGCATAACTCACCTGTCCTCAGCCTGTGCCAAGGGCCTTTGAATTTCGCAGCCCTCGCAGTTTCAAGGAGTTGCACAGATGAGACTGGCTGGGAAGAGGTCAAAAACAGATGGACGTGACTCGGGAAACGGTAGGAGCCTGAAAGAAATCAACATTGCCGGAACAAGAAAGTAGCTCTATGTACTGAGTCCACATAGCATTGCCCTGACCTGGATGGCCCAGGCTAGCCCGATCTCAGAACCTGGGTTAGTACTTGGATGAGAGACCACCAAGGAAGTCCAGGGTTGTTATGCAGAGACAGGCAACGGCAAACCACCTCTGAATATCTCTTGCCTTCAGAACCCTACGGGGCCACCACAAATCAGCTGTGACTTGAAGGAACTTTTCATCCATCCGGAGCATTGGTAGACTGCAACACTGCTCTCCTGCTTTAACTCCTCTTCCAATTTAATGACGTATATTGGAACTTATGGAATCTTATGTCATCTACGCACATCCATTTAAGGCATCAGACATTATTACCACTAAGGAAAACGTGAACATCTATCAGATATTTACCCAGTTGTTTGGAATACAGTTGAGCGAGCAGGGGGAGGATAAAAATGGCAGACTGTGGTATGAAGATACGGATTAAACACTATTGCAGATTGGGCAATAGAAGGAGATAACGAAAACCGTTCTTGGGGGACCACAGTGATTCAACAGAATTGGATGTTAGGTAAAAAGCAGTGTTTTGCAGAGATACAACTTTTCAATTCACGTTGTGCCATACTGAACACAAAATTAATCTCGAATTGCACACACAATGCTGAGTAACGTGGACCTCTTGGATGGGTGGGCTCCTCGTAACCAACGTTGTTATTCTTGGGGTAAAATTCTGAAGCAGAAATTCCTAGAGGAGCACCCCTCTTTCTGACACCCAGGGCGAAGAGCAAAGCCCTAGTTCTGAGTGAAAGTTCTCTTTAGTGAGGTACCAAGAGAACCACTTTGGAGCTAAATGTTGCCCTCCGTCACTTTCCTGGCCTCAGTTTATATTAAGGTGTCTACATCTTGCCTTTCCATGAGTACAAAGTTAAAACGTGTGCATATTAAAACCAGCTAAGCATCTGCAAATACTCCTCCACCAACCTCAGCAAAAAACAAACAAACCAGGTCAATAGAAACGGGTACCAAGAGAGGAACGAAAACAGCAAACTGACAGGAAATCTGGCTGGCGGCTGCAAAAGCTCTCGCAAAGAGCGTGGTTTCAGTCTGAAGGCCCTAGCCCATGCAATCAAGCTGCCAATGGCAAGAATGCCTGGAAGAAGGACGTCTGAGGAAGATCTTAACATACAGAGCAGGTTCACATAGCGGCCATGTATCCAATTTTGCAGGTTCCTTGTCCGCTCGTTTGACGATTTCTATGAAGGCTGAACCCAAACAGGGTTGGGGTCCCAAACTTCTCACCAGAGATATGTGTTAAAAAAAAGTATTTCCGACAGTTTTGAAACAGCTGGAATTTATGAAAAGCATTACAATTTAAGTGTATTCTTGGAGACTTTATTATAACCCTCATATCCAGGAGATCGTTATTGGAGACACACTGGAACAAAACCAATTGTAGAAGGATAGTCATACAATTTAAATACAGCCTTGGAATGAATTTGCCCTGCACTGCATTTTTGAATGCTCGAATCCTTCTTCCCAGCATACTAGTTTCCCAGGATAAAGAGCTTTTGCTGGGTGGGGAACAAACACGCAACCCTGCACTTGCACTCCAAAGTTCTAACACTCCTCCTAAAAGGGTTGGTTTTTTGCCGTCTTATAGAGGAATTTCAGACAGGCGATATAATCCAGAAGAGGAACGGTTCCCAAACGGTTTCTGGTCTGTCATTTCAGACAGAGCCATTTTAGAACTGGTTCCCTACCGGAATATATTTGTAATTTCAGACACAAACGCTTCTGTCCCATTCAGGAAACAGGGCTGAAGCGTTTTACCTGTCAACCACTTCCAAGTAGTCTTCAGGTTCCTCTCCCGGTTCAGATGCGCTTTTTCCCACCATTTTTCGCCTGTGCGGGCGGATCTCCAGCTTTTTTTTTGAATGTTCGCTTTATAGCATTATAGCGCTATAGCGCTATAACACAACAGCATTATATCAACCCCATTGGAATGCCTGGAGTGTTTTGTTATAGTGCTATAGCACTCTAAAGCGAATGTTAAAAAAAAATAGCCGGAGATCACCCACACGGACGAAAAACGGTGGGGAAAAAGCAATGCAGTCTAAAATGGCAAACCGCTTCAGATCCAGCTCTTTACCGGAAGGGGAAAGCCATGTGTGAAATGGCAGCCCTATACTGGTTTACTCCATGACGGATCAAAAACGGCTTCAAAACGGGTTAAAAAGGGTAATGTGAAATTCCTCATAGTGTCCCTGTAGGGTTTTCAAGCAAGAGACGTTCAGAGGTGGTTTGCCATTGCCTGCCTCCACGTCACAACCCTGGCATTGCCTAGTGGTCTCCCATCCAAATACTAGCCAGGGCCGACCCTGCATAGCTTCTGAGATCTGATGAGATCGGGCTAGCCAGGTCAGGGCTGTACCACATGTGTTTTCCTGAATAGGTAGATCAGTCTATTTCGTGTATATGTTCAAGAAAGATATTAGAACATTCCTAACTGTAAGATCTATTGAACTGCAGTACGGACTGTGCCTTGGGAGGTGGCGGACTCTCCTTCACAGGGGCCCATTAAGCAGAGTATGGAAGGTCATTTATTTGGAATGACACAGCTGCATATTCTTACCCTGTGCAGGAGGTTGGATTAGGTGACTTCCAACGTTCCTTCCAGTACAAACACTGACTCTACTAAAGGCTACATCATTGCCATTGAATTTAATGAAGATCATGTCTGATATATAGAATGTATGTATTCTTAGCCTTACTTCATTAGTAAGCGTACATTAGCCCACATTAGTAATGGCTCACTGAATCTGTGCATGATTTCCTGTAAACAACTTCTCAGACAGAACAATGGGAATGAAAAACACCTGATGCACAGTTAAGAGTCCTTGCAAAACCTTTTTGGCTAGCACCTAAAAATGGAAGTAGCTTCGTATGAACAGCCCTTTGTCTACCAGCATAAATCCTAGGAAACAGAACACTGGCACTGAAATTGACGACCCGTACTAAGCCTTCACTGTTTGCAGAGATATCACTTGTATGCTCAGGTGTTCTTGGAACAGACAATTCAGCAGAAACATGATTTTTCACATATGAATCCCCAGCACTATGTGATGTATGACCTCCTCAGTTCTAGAGTATGTCAGCATGCCCATTTCTGTATATTCTGATTAAGAGAAACAAGCTTTTCACATGGAACTCAGAATCGATAAACTTCTAAGTTTCCCTTACAGTCAGAGGACTACGTCTTGGAAAGTGGTGAAACTCTAGACGGAAAATCTAACTAGCTTCATGATTAGGGCACTGCTAACATTCAATTAATGAGACGTCTTCCATTTCCATGTGGTTGTTTTTTCAAAGACCCCCCCTCGCAAGTGGCTCTCTTAGACTACTGCAATTGCATGTCGAATTCACTGCCGCAATCACACGAAGGTAACACTCAGGCATTCTGCCAGTTTTCAGAGGAAGTGCTTGAAGTCTTCCCGAAGTGTACTAAGAAAAGCTTACGGAGAACCCACCTTAACCAAAGTCAATCTTCATGTAAAGGATGTAAAGGCTCTGTGGGAAACATGAGTGTGCACATTTTTTCCCCCAGAAACAGCACAATATTTATTTTAAACATCTTTATATATATTTATATATATTTTTTTCTGCATTGCAGATTTGTTTCAATTTTATACATCTGTATTTACAATGATTTAAAATATTCTTTATCTCTGGCAGATATGTACAAGGTCAACAGTTAACTACATTTCACATTTCAACAACAGTCAACAGCATTAACCAGGTTCAGTAAGACAGTTAAGATAATGGCTTACATGCACCAATATAATGATGTTCAAAACACGTCATCTGAGGCTGAGTTTCTTCCACAGGGCTCACATTAGATGACCCAATACACTGCATTTATTACACATCCACTTTTTATTACTCTTTTTGGCCAACACCGAATCCTGAATGTTTGGGGTGTCATTAACCAACATGCAAACTTCATGCTGGTGGCATATTAACATAATTTCAAGTCCCTTCAACAAACAGATTGTGTTTACAGTAAAACGGGGTATTTTCTGACAATGCTCCTTTTGGGAAACGAGGTAAAACAGGTTGCCTAATGCCAACACAGTAAAAATTCTTCAAAAAGTCTAAGTCTAGAGAATGAACCTTGTACAAGAAATAGAGGGGAGGAGAAAGGTCTTTCAACCCGAGAGGACGATGCAGCTGCTTGTCAAACCGACTGCAACTCAGCAGGGCGAGAAGAATCACAACAGGTTAAACTGCAAAGCAGATCTTATTACAAATATTAAAAATTCGTTGGGATATCTCCATTCACAACCTGTAATAAATAATAGTCTGTAAAAACTCTTCGGACCAGTGCGTCGTTTGAGATGGTTGGTTAATGCAACAGCCTGTGCCCAATTAAGGGACTTCTTTACAGTTGATGCATCGAGCCACTTTTCAAACAGAAAAGAAAGCTCATAACTAAATGTCCTTTCTACAGTGTTTACAATAATAGTTAAGATCATTATAAGCAGCCTTGCTTCAAGAACCAGCAAGAGCCGGATGCACACAGAAAAGCGCCAAGATCCATGAAATCGCTAACACGTTTCTCCAGATCGATGACTGAATTAAAACTGATTGCAGGTTGGAAACCATATGAATTTTACTAGTCCCGTTCATCGTAAATAAAGATTTCAAGTCAAAGACAAGAGAGTTGTGTAACCTTAAGAAAATTCAGTAGACCCCCCCCCCCCAATTTCAAGGCCTATTATATGTAGGATAAAGATGTAGGTCTTTAAATTAGATGGACATCTAATTTACATGATCTTCAAATTAGATGGTTGTGCCCTAATGAAGGAATCTTGGTCCCATCTGAATTAAAGCACCGGAAACTATTCTGTCATACGCTTAAGATTAGCCCCAGGATTTAAATGTATAAACATTTTAGAATTGAGACGTATTGCACAGACGACTTCTTAGGAACTCAGCTTTTAAAATTAACAGGTCAAAATACACAAATATTATATTTCTCAAGCCTACTCAAATCTCCTTATCTTGCAACTGAAAGCGAACTAGTCTCAGAAATTAACGTAACATCAGTGACTAAGAAACACCTACAAAGTGCTGGATCTTAGGAAGTATGAGAAGGCACAGACTTCTCCCGCACACACTCAATACTTCCAAAAGGCCAATGCTGGAGATCATGGGATTTGCATGGACAAAAAGTCACATGACCCAAGGGGGCTGCACTGAGGTGGGGGAATCGGGCAAAACAGCCCCCTCGCCTTGCTCTGGTGCCAATGGAAGCACTGCCTGGAGAAGAGGAAAGTGAGGGGTGACTTAGCCCAGTTTCTCCTCCTTACTGTGGCCTTATGTGTTGAATGGATCCTTGTCCATGCAAATCCTGTAACTTCTAGCATTGGGGGGAGGGGGTTTGGCAATCGCATGGGAGCAGCCGGGGAAGGGGACATGCTCGCGGAAGGTAGAAAAGGTCTGCTTCTGCAAGCGGCGTACATACGCTTCACAGAATCCAAATGATCGAGTTATTATCACGCATGGCCCATCTAACAATACTTCTGGAAAGGGAAAGAAAACTAATGGTTAAGAATTTTGCTTTGAAATAGACTTTATTGAAAGCTGGATGAACTTTTAATCAGAGACTATAAACCAACTGATATAGCCTAAGCCTGTCACCACCCTAGATGCTCTGGGCTTGATCCAATGGTTGCACTTCATGGAGGAGTGCCCCCTCTGCTTCCCTCTCCCTCCAGCAGTCCACTGTGACCCCTAGTAAGTTGCTGCCACCAGGCAAGATGTGCTGTATGGAGCAGGAGGAACTGGACAGGATTGCTCCTACTTCACTCTAAGTGGTGTTACTGGCCAATTCCTCCACTGCAGCTTCCAGCACCTAATGGCTTTTGGTCCGCAACTCCTAGCAATGGCTTCTCAGGGGATTACAGAGAGCAGCTTTGGGAAGGAAAAGTTAGGGGAGAATCCACCACTGCCAGTGCCTTCCACTTTCACAGCCTTAGGATACAGCATTATAAATTGTACTTTTAAAGATTACTACAGAACAGGTTGTGACTTATAACCATTCCCTGTCCCAATCACCCGTAAGATTCTAGTAAGTGACTGATTTACAAGGGCTACACAAACTCACCCACCCTTCGCTCTTGTATCTAAATGAAAAGAAATATGTCACTGAATTTTATCTTTTGAGTTTACCAGATGTACAAAATGGTTGTTTGCCTCCATTTTTACCTGCTGCACCTGCTTTCAAAATCTCACTCATGTACTCTCTGGGATGCTTCAAGGTGGATGAACGCCTTCTGGTCTACCATGTTTTAGAGGCGGATTATAGATTATTCAAGATACCTACTGCATATAAAACTGAAATGCTAAATGAAATGTTGATGAGTGGTGGGGGAGCTTTGAGACATTTTTCTTCAAAGGGGAAACCTCTCAATGTCACTCAGCCAATTATGTTTTTTAAAGCTGGACAGTTTGTGGTGTGATGGGTATGCCGCTCCCCCTCCGAGAGTCAGATATTAAGAGGTTAAATGCTTTGGGGGAGAAGCGGGGGCCAAATTCGCGGCTTGGAGTGCAGGCATACACGGGGCCTCCCCCAACTTCTCCCTCAAAGCATTTAAAGTTTAAATGCTTTGGGGGGGAAGCAGGGGCCACGTGCCTGCAATCCATGCTGCGAATTCGTGGCTTGGAGTGCAGACAACGTGGCCTCACCCCCACTTCTCCCCAAAAGTTGTGGGGCTGGGCCCTGGGAGGCCCCACTGTAGCTACAGGCCAGCTAGCTCTTTGGATCTCAGCCTTAAGACATCGTAGGATTAATTAAGTGGTCCATTTCATCATCAGCACAGTAGATGCAATCCACAGAGGTCTGGCATATTTACAAGGTGCTGAACAGAAGCGTTCAACTCCCATTGCTTGCAACACACGTCTGAGCGCTTACGTCTCTGCGATTTCATGACACCAAACGTGCCTCCTTCTCTCTAGATTGTACCCAGCAAGTTTATTTGTTTTGCCGCACAGGGTAGGAATGAAACAATAAATTAACTATGAACTGACCAAGTGGAGGAATTTACACACACAATCTTCCTCTATGTATCCGTAACACATTTAATACTAGACGACAAGTTGACGCGTCTTTGGCCATTTCACCAGTTGAACTTGAAGGTTTGCCTGACTTCTTTGTTGAGTACTATAACTGGTCACACAGTGCTCCGTACATTCCTGTCCACACATGTGTGGTTTTCAGAAACCAAACTTGAGAGGCAAAGATTACAGAGTCTTAATTGCAATTTCCATACGTTTTGTTTGAGATCTCTTAAATAGAACACATTTATATGTTATCCAACGCCTGAACTGTTTTACAAGTTAAACTGCAATTGTTGTATTCGGTGGGGGGAGCGGAATCATCACAATTTTGTGGTAGCACTTCCTGCTCTAAAGTTATTCAGCCAGAATATATCTGTAGCCAACTGCAACGTCTTTTCCCTGACAGGTAAATACTGATTATTAAAGATGAAACTGCAAACCATGTTATATATTAAGAGGTAAGAAAGATGCAGTAGCTTTGCCGCTATTTAAGAATACATTTTGCCTTAGGATCTTATCTTATGACTATATTTACATAGCATATCTAAACAACTGAGGCAACTGATTGTCAACACACATGACAAATGTATGCATCTGCTCACGTACACACACCCATCGCGTACGAAACAAAAAAAGAGTCCCCCACCAAATTCTACTGTTCACAAAAATAGTGCAAATAAAAACAATCCAAAAACATGGTTAGTTTCACTACTTTCCAGTGTCAAAGCATGTGAAATCAACTACTTTAAAGCTGGGGGGGGGGGCCCGCGGGGCGGGATTTGTCATGAAATGTCTGCTTTATGTTATCAGACACTACTACTGCATCCGCAAATCCCACAGGTAGCTTAAATGACACAGATCCACTATGACATGAACGTATCATCTCCGTGCAAAGCGTACATGTCTCGCGCTGAGAAAACTAAACCAGAGAGCTGCCCATAACTTCTGCAGTGAATGAGGTACAAAGTCTTCAGAGCCAGTACAAGACTCGGTCCCGTGCCGTATCGATCCTGCCACTTTTCTGCCATTTCGCGGTGCAAAGGCAATTTCTGAGAGACTGTCCCCTCCTAAGAACCAAAATGCCGTCAATTTTAAGTCTGCTGACTAACCGGCAGTTGTGTGGTTACTCTTCCCTCCTCACCTCCAATGGCTGGAGTGGTGAATGGCTGGAAGCTTACACGCATTTCAACTGATATGCAACATTCTTCCCTCCACAGTGTATGCAAAAGAAAAGAAAAAGAAAGCTGGTTCTGGCTTCTAAACCATTCCTGCAAAATATTTTGTGTTTTCAAGGCAACCTTTCCCCCACTAACATTCTTCCACAGGTAATTAAAGTTTATACGTGAGGCACATTCTGTTCGTCTCTTGCTAGCTGCACTTGGAACAAATTAATATAAGGAGTTGTCATCACTACATGGAGATACGACATAACAGAACTGCTTGGAGCAGAGGTTCTTAAAATGCAAATAACTGGTTTTGCCATTGAAAAGGCATTTTATTTTAACATTTCTCCTTTAGTGCAAATGGCTTTTTCGGCCGATGCTAGCAGCAATCGCTCTTCATTTGACAAGGCTAATGTATCTATCTGGGTTCGAGGCCATTTAATCTCATTTCCATATCAATTCATCTAGGCACAGAAGTCTCCACGATCTCTTGAACACGGTTAGGAAAGCAGCAATTTCCCTCAAGCTCAAAATACTGCCTCTCTCTCCACCTCACTCCCTTCTTTTTAGCATTACATCTGGTTCAAGTTGAACACTACCCATAGTTACCTTCAAACCAGTATTTGAGACCCAGGCTTAGAAGCAAGCTACAAACTCTCGAATTAAAGCTAGCTAGATCTTGCATTCATCTCTGTGTGGATGTGGCTGAAAGCAGACAATGGGGAGGCATTTCAGTGTTAGAAGAGAAACGGGCATGCGAAATGAAAGAGAATTTCCTGTCTCCTAAGAAACGGGGTAACATTTCGTGTACACCAAACCACCAGTTATGCCCACCCAGCATCCGTAGAATGTTTCAGTAGAACTTTGGGACAACTTGGCACGGAGCAGCAGATACTCGAACAGCACGAACCTGACCTGTTAGAATGACTGCTTCGTTTTAGTGAACGAGGGCCAAAAGCAGACACGACGAGGACCTCCTGCGCTTGTCGAAGAACGAGTGTGGAGTTGGTAGCCTGACCAGAAAGTGATACTGTGGAGGAAAGGGTATTTTCACCTTTTCCCTTGATTAATAAGACATGCAAAGCAGCAGTGATTTAGACTGCAGAAAATCCACAGGAGGAAAGGAGTTGCACGCACCCATCCAACACCACCCCGTGCCATGCCCCCACATCAAGCAAACATCTCCACGCAACTGCTTTATAATCTACATTAAAAAATCTGTAGGAAAGCACAACCGCAGAACTCCTACATCATGTCTACTTTGGCCCAGTGCGACATGCATGTTGAGCAGCATTCATCCATTAGAGGATGTGCATCTCCTGAGATCACAGTTATGGGAGCAACAGAGAGAATCTAAACATAGAAAATGAGTCGTGAAATGAAGAGGAACAGCAAGCAAATATTAAAATATGCCATAAGCCAATGGAAATAAAAAAACCAGGAAATTTTACAGAACAGAACAAAAAAATATTGACCGGTTTAAGCTTGAACACTGATATCCGACCACCTCGCTCCTAGAAATTACTGTAATTTTAACCTGGACACAAACAGACAAGGTATTTTGGTTCATTGGGGAGGGGGGGTATAAGTATTTATAAGCATTTGTAAGAAAAAGACTTACAGAAGAAACAATCGTTCTAATGTGATAACGGGGCTACCACCCACCCACATCCTTAATACACATTTTTTTATATGGTGGTACACACCACAAGTCTCTGTCATAAATATGCTGGCTCGTTCCTTTCAAAACTAGTTCGAACATTTGATGTTCATCTTCCCACAGACACAAAGTAGTAAATTGGTCCTCGGCAGAGTCGTTTCCACCCCACCCTTTGACTAATATTCCTTTTGGGGGGCTTTATCTATTCAGAGCACAACCCATAATCCATTCATACCACAGATTAACAAATAACCTGTAAAATTCCAGTTCAGTGTACGGCAAGGGTATATAAAAAAAAAAGAAAAGAAAACACCTTGCCTTTTGTTTCTTAGGTATACAAGACAGACCAAAACATGATCGACACTTCCCTTTGGAATACGAAACGCAGTTTAAAGCAGTGATCTACAGCATCAGTGCCGCCTATAACCCACAGGCACTCAAGAGTGGGTTCAGCGGCATGAGTTCTCAGATCAGCAAGGGTTGGGAATGAACCCACTACTAGCTGAGTGAAAGGGTCACAAATGCACTGGATTAGTCAAAAGACAGGCAACCTACTCTTATCCTTCTGGGACGGAAGGCTACCGGCAACACACTCACTGTTTGGACAAATGTTTTAAGGGAACACCGACGCTTCAGTGTTTCCTGAAAACCATCACCTCTCGTTCCCTGGCACATCCTTGCCAGCAAACGCTCCACCACGACTGCAACCACAGCTTAGTCGCACCCCTGTCAGGACCCCGGGAAAAAAAACCTCTCCCACATAGCCTGCTGCTGTTTTCATTTGGATCGAAGACCACTGGCTTACAAAAATAACTTTCTTTTTTTACAAGGAGCGGTAAACTGAGCAGCTTGGGGAAACCAGGTGCCCCGTTTCCCATTTCTCTTTTATTTTAAACACAATTTTTCTCCCCAAAGTCCTAGTGTATATATGCACAAACAACCCTGTGTCCTGGAGGAGGAGAAGGGGGAAGACATGTAACATGAGATATGGCTACAACGCCATTAAAAGTGCATTGTAACCTACACTGTCTACTTAACAGCCCACTCTTTCTGAGGAGGAGGAGGAGGGGCGACAACTTGGTAACATGCATGTCTCAGTTGCTGAACTTTAAGTTGCTGAAGTTTAAGAGAGTGGAGAATGGCAAAGGAGGAGGACTACTCTCATTTCAGTGACAAAGTGCTTTTCGACAGCTGCCGGGAACCCACGACAGCCTCCCGCCCCCCCACCCCGGACTGGCTGCGCTAACTCAGAGTCCAGAAGTCCTATACAATCTCTGAGGCACTCCCGGTTCCAAGAAACAAAAGGAGAGAGAAAAAAAGAGTCACAATCCAGTAGTCTTTGCGAGAACTGCAGATTGAGAGAAAAAAACTAACCCGTTTCTATTCCTCAGAAAAAAGCCGGAAAAGCTTCATTTTTTTTCCATAGGGATCACATTCACCATTTCCTCTGATCTTCTCAAGACTCACAGTGTTGAAATGGGACTGATCGGCCTACAATGGATTGCACATCACCCAAGGAGAAAGGAAGGCATGGAAAAGGCATATAGTACATCTTATACTGCTTCACTATCACATTGGGGGCGGGGGAGGCAGGAAAGGGGGGGGACGGGGGACGGGACCGTGAGGTTTTATTGCTGTTTCAGTACAAAATATAATAGGATATTCTAAAATGAATTTGAACGAGATCACAAAAAGCCAGGGGTTTTCCACACCGTATTAGGAGAGTAGCTGCTGTTGATGCTCAAAGAGGGGCTGGGGAAAGAGGTGGGGGTGGGGGAAAGGCGGGACGACGAAGCTAAACTTGGGATATCAATTGCATATTGAAACTCGGGGATCGGGATTGCTTGGTCAGAGGAGCTCCCGGCGAGAGGACGTCTTTCCCGTTGCCGGCTTGCCCTAAGCGGTCCTCCTGCAGACTAATAGTCGAAAACCTATTGGAGTTTCCGGCTGCCAAGTTAGTAACACCCTCGCCGCCCATGCCGATGCCGGAACCCGCTTGACTACCGTTCACGTAGTCAAAGGATTTAGTGGAAGAGGCGCTGGCAGTCCGGATCAGGCTCACGCTGCTGGCCTTGGACACCACCTGCCCGGCAGGCAGGCTCAGGTGCTTCTTGGTAGGAGTCATTTCGATCGCGTCCGGACCCAGTTCGGCCGACTGGTGTAGGTACTGCTTGCGGGCGGACTCCCGGGGGCTCTCGCTGGACCTGGTGGCAGAGACGATTTCTTTTTCCCTGGCCGCACGGACGCTCCCTCCTTTCCGTAAGCTGCCCCTCTGGGACGCGGAGGAAAGAGGTTTGGTCCCGACGGGTTGGCTGCTCAGTGAGGCCCCAGATGAAAACCCTTCATCAGCGTCGTTCAGGTTCACGGATTCCTCTCTTCCGTTGATACCGTCAGTGTCTAAAACCCAGAATAAAAAGAACCAGGCTGAGAGACTAACCTGTTTCAGTGCAGGTTTAAGAAGTGTAAAAGATGGCACCAAGGACATTTCTTTACTATTTAGTGTTTTCTGTAGTGTACTAAAAACCTGAATGGGTTGCAGTGTTTTACTAAATGGCTTTAAACACAAGTAAATTCTTTGGGGAAAGCCCCAAATTGAATGTTTGACAGAGCTTCCTGATTTATATAAAAATGGAAGTCTGCTTAACCTACTAGGCAACTATTAACCAAGTTGTATTGAACCAACAACTGGTATTCTGCTAATAGAGAGGAAGAGCTACGATACTTTAACTCAGTATTTCCAACCTCTATTATAAACCTTCATGATTGTTTCTTGCACACATTTGAGTCTGAAACACAGAATGCAGAAGGCATAGAGAGGAAGCCGATGGTACTACTGCAGGGCTCCAGGAGCACCTCGGCAGAATCTACCCCTCTCCTCAAGCTAATGATAGGCAGTCATCCTTCTGTGTTATGGTTTCAGATCAGAGCACCTTAACACTCCCCCTAAAAAGTTTCCAAAAGTGGCAAAAGCCAACATAATTTCAGAAAGCCACTCGCTACGGGAATTGCCACGATCCTGTGGTTAATTTCCAAGCCAAGAGCACCAAGAAATGCACAGCAACAGTCTATGTACCAACATAGTGAGTGGTTTTCAGACTATGTGGAAATTAACAGCATCTTAATTAATGTGACTGTATGGAACTAGCACCGTCAGCATTTACAAAACCCTTCCCATGTAAAAGTGAAAGACGTGGGACTGAGGTTTATAAAAGCATTCCTGTGTCATAATACTGCAATATTATGGGAAGCAGCCTTCTGTGGCTGATGCTGTCCACATGGCACCGCTACAATACTAATAAACCCTCCTGGAAGGCTTTCTTAATCTAGCGCCCCCCCCCCCTTCACATTCTTCATTTCTCTTCCCACCTCCCGGAAAGATTTAAATACTTCAGGCATTTCTTTAATTTAGAAATAAATCCAATACTTAGAGAAGGGAGGGACTAAAAGTTTTAGACCAAAAGGTGCTTGTCGTCTGCTTGTTGTTGCTTTTCTGCTAAACAAATCTGTTGATTTCAGCTTTAGCGATCATAATATTGCCCCATGGACCAAAAGAATGCTTTGGAAACAGCGTGTCTCACATTGTCGCACAATTCTTCCCAACATGTCAAAGGAGACATTTTAAACATAAGCCACTGTGCACATGGTATTCTTCAAAAAGAGGAAAGGGGGGAGCAAAAAGCCGCTTGATACATACCTAGAACAGAACCCCCTGAAAGCAAAAGCACCTCCCTTTCATCAGATACAGCTGTCAAATTTCGTACACCATGCAAAGCTGGATGACAATGCGTTTGGCTGAGCAGCTGATAGCAACACCGCCTCTCTCCACCCTTCCTTGGTCTAATGGATACCCTCCCCCCCCCCAGCCGGCATGGAGAGAGGCCGCTGAACTACACGGGCAAAGCTCTCTCCCCGTGAAGAAATTAAGGCCGCAGCCCAGCCTGCAAAAGGCTCGAGGAGAGATGGCACGGGACTGGCAAGATGGCCAACCTGAGTTAACACGTTTGAGAATGGAATGCGGCTGGAAAGTATCCATTGGAACTCGGACAGGGAGTCAGAGAGGCTCGGCCGTGAGCTTTTTGGGATGCGGCCACCATGCAGAGGCCCAGGTAGCTCAAGAGCACTCAGGTGTGGAAGGGAAAACATGCAGGGTGGTACCTTTCGAGCCAGATTCCAGACACTCTCAGATGAGGCTTCAGAGCAGCTCCACTTCACTAAGCACATATTAAACACACACCTTTCAGTTTATTCCACATCCACCTTTCTTACTCCACCTCCGTCCCTGATCAGACCATGGCCAATGCTCCCTCTAAGCTGTGGAGTCTTGTGAGCAAAAATTCTATTTGGGGAGCCTGCTGGCATGAAAGTTGTGAGCGGGCGATTTGGCCGCCGCATAAATCAGATTGCTCTGGAGCCCTCCTTCCTGAGCTAAGACAAAAAGGTGTGAGCTGGAGGCTAAAAAACTGTGAGCCAACTCACACTAACTCAGCTTAGATGGAACATTGGGGCACAGACCATTCTCCTCACCCCCGGAAAAAAAGTAACAACTTTAGCACCCTGAAATGCTGGTACCTAGCAAAACACCTGCCGTAGTTTTTCCTCTTCCCTTCTGTGTGTGGTGCATCAATGTACTGCAAGCGTTACTTTGAACGGTAAACTTCTTTGAACGCAATGGCAGAAAGGCAGGATACAAACATATCCAATAAATAAAGGACAGAATCGGAACACTAAACCATAAACCAACCAAACCTTTATCGTACTAAAATGACCGAGGGGTGGGGGTGGCTCTTTCCGTTTCTACTTTAATCAACTTTTTAGCCCAGTGACCACAAATTATATGGGCTACGAGTCTACTGCCGCTGCCCGGTAGCAGATCACCACACTCTCTCTAAGACATACCCTTCTTGCAACAATCCACTCCTGGCTAACTCACAGACTACTTCTGTAAATTAATCCCATGGGTTGGACCAAAAGGTGGTTTTCTGCCACTGTAAGACACACCCACGGAGCAGAAGGGGGCAGCGTCCGCCCCACCACTACATGGACGCTCTTTAACCCAGCTCCTTAGGATCTGCCCTCCCTCACCCCCAGCCTCCAGGGCAGCGTCCAGAGCAGATTGGTAGGCTGCAGCAGGAAGTGGACAGCTGGGAAATTTCTCTTCCGTTGGCAGAATCCCATTGATAATATTGTGGATCCAACCCAAAGAACGTTAACTTTTCTGCAAATTTCTGTAATTCTTTATAATCACAGGCATTAAAAAAAAACCTAGAATGTCAGAAATGCATGTCTAAGAAATATCATTTTGTTCCATTTTTACATTACGTGCCACATCAGGAGTAATTACCAATTCGCCGAATCACCGAATCATAAGCGTTGGAAGGGACCTCCAGGGTCACCTAGCCCGGCCCCCTGCACAATGCAGGAAATTCACAAATACCCCCCACATCCCCAGTGACCCCTGGCTATATGCTCAGAAGAGGGCAGGAAAAAACCCACCCTCCAGGATCTCCAGCCAAAGTGGCCGGGAGAAAAATGGCTTCCTGACCCCAACGTGGCGACCAGCATTTCCCTGGGCGTGTAAAGAAAGGGCCACGAGAACTAAGCTCTGATGCGACCCTTCCTGCCCTCCCTTCTCATGATCTGCCTAATTTCACACAGCACTGCTGTCAGAAGGCCATATAGCCTCTGTCTGAAAACCACCAAAGGAGGGGAGAGTTTTCTGTTAGGCCGGCACCAGTTTAGGTTATCGATATGCAGTACAGTAGAAATCTGGGAACATGCTCCGTTCCCAATCGAGCCCAAACTCTCTCAAGGTCTCCTTCTGTCCCAGAATGGCATCCCACCAAGTCCTCGGGTTTTCTATGGCCAGACCCACAGTTTGGCATTATTCGCTTCCATCTGTCCGGCATCCACGATGGATGATGCACACTCCACAACAAAGCCCATATGGCCTTGTTGTTGTTGTTTTTTAAGATGACTGCCCTGTTTCAAAGTGTGAAAGGCAGGGAGGGAGCGGCACATCCTCGGCGAACCATTTAAAAAAAAAGAAGAAGAAGATCCTCAGCAAAAGTGAGGACTTCCTCGGCATCCTTCTGGTCATGCACATGCACAGTGTTTCGTTAGTACAATGAAGTAAGACCAGATGGGACAGGGGGTTGGGAAGAGTTGACGTTGAGGCTCTTAGGTACTGAGCATGCTCTATTCTGAAGCAGGCTCTAAGACCGCTCGATGTTTTCAGCGTCGCTTTCCACCAACGCCTGAGATCCTGACTCTGCCCCTCCCCCCACAAAACTTCCAATCACGCATGATCGGCTCACGTGTACTGCGCGTGTTCATGCTAGAAGGATCTTGGGATGTTAATCTTCCTCTGGGTGATCTGTGAAGCACGTGCAGGATATAACTGTCAAGTCCCGGGTTGTTAAAAGTGACGACAAGAGCGGTTAGCGAGGCCAGAAGACTGCGCCAAGAAAAGGGGCAAAAGGTTGCGGAAATAGCTTAGGGGAGATGCAAGTGACAGTAAAATTTCCATATAATTTTTACGGAAATTAAAAGATCCCTCCACCAGCATCGAGGGGACTGTATCCTGATGACATGCGCTGCCTTGGAAAGACAACCTCTCGGTAAAGAGGAAAAGTTGAGAGGTTACGTAAAATAAAAGAATAACCTGAAGAATACCACTGTATAAGGCTGTAAGAATTTCCCCTCCAAGTTTGGCTGATTCTATAGGACAGTCTGGTTGTAGTCACAATCTCATGACTAGAATACCTGGGTTGGCCACTGAATTCATTTTTAAGAAACAGCTGAATCGCTGAGAGACAGCCCACTCCAACGAGTCTCAGATGAGATGATAAAATATTTCGGCGCGCTAGAAAGCTGGAGTTCGGCAGGAATTTTCTTTTCTTGCAAAAAGTGTTCTTGTGCCCCCTAAATGGATCCCCATTTCGCAAAACGATCTCAGCGTGTTTGTTTGGCAAGTCCTCGCATTTAATGAACACGCTAAGGAATAGGGCTTCTCCAAACCATCCCAAAGCCGACAGGGACAGCCGATGTTCCCTCTAAGCTGTGGAGTCTTTTGAGCAAAAATTCCACTTTGTGAGCTACTGGCATTACAGTTGTGAGTGAGTGATTTGGCTACCGCATAAATTAATCTGCTCTGGAGCCATCCCTTCCTGAGCTAAAACAAAAAGGTCAGAGCTGGAGGCGAAAAAAACTGTGAGCCAGCTCACACTAACTCAGCTTAGAGGGAACACTGGGGACAGCCCTTGGCCAGATTTTAATCGTGCCAAGCTAAGTGTCTTAACACTGGCTCAGAATCCCTCAGGGTAACGAAAGGGAGCTCCCAGTGTGGTGCTAGACATGACGGAGGGGAGAGGGGCAGAAACATGTGGCACACAGGCAACGGACAATACGCTTTGGGATAGCGGAAACGTTCGAGAACGGAAGGGGATTCTGATTGGGAATGGGCAGCCGAGCTCCCCCCCCCACTGACTTTTGCTTCCTCCTCTCTCTCCTACCCTCTGCAGTGGCGGCTGCCAAGTTGGGCTCCGGTGAGCCATGCTCAGGGGTCCTGAGCACCAGGATGTCCCCCTCTTGCTTGCGTTTAATCCCTAGGTCTGTGGAGCCGGGAAGGACCGGGGATCCGGGAATGCTCAAGTCATCGTTTGAGAAGTCAAAGCCATCTGGGATTCAACATATAATATTTTAGTGCTTTTCTACTCTTCCCCCCACCCCCTTCTGAACATCCAAACCCAGGCCAGGGAAATCTTGTACACAGAAACTGAAACACGCATCGGCACGTTTCTAGACAACAGCGTCAGCGGCACACCACAGGAATAAGGAGATATGCTGTAGAGTATACAAAGAGACTAGCACACAACATGTCAGCGATGAGGACACACATGACCAAGGATTTGCAAAATGGTAGTACTTGTTTTTAGGGTTAGGCAGCCAGAGAAGAATGCAAAAATAGATATATTATTTTGGTACAACTTTAGTATCAAAGAAAAGGCCCAGGAACAGCTACATTTTAAGAATTTCAGTTTTATGCTTTAATGAATGCTACATATGAAATGGAAAGGATCTTAATTATTATGTTGTTCAAGAGACTGAAAAGGCTACCATGTTCATCTTTTTCTTTGTCATTTTGCTGACGACTGAATATCATACCAAAGCCTTAGTCAGAAGGCAGCACATAATGAAGAGTGAAAAAGGTTCCTAAAGTTGGTTAGACACATTATTATGGGCACTTCCAATTTCAGTTAAGAGTCTGAATATGGTACTAGACAATATGTATTATATAAACTTACAAGGGTTAGGCAAAACGAAAGTGCCTGGGAAATTTTGTCAATAAAACTCGCAATTCATACCTCCCAGTTCCACCCCTCACTGTGCAGCCCCCGATCCATGGGGAGGAGGGGTTGCCACCGGGAATACCCTTCCCCCGGGAAACACCTTTGGGGTCATTTAAGGCTGCAAAAGTAAGGGGCTCGGGGGAAATCCACTTCTGTTGGCAGAATGATGGTAAGGCACAAACTATAGCTTAACATGTGAATTCCCTTTTTGTCCTTCCATTGTGCTTTTAGAATCTGAAACATCATTAGATATGTATTGCCGTCTTGTACTATGAAACCTTCAGAAGACAGAGGGGCTTGATTTTAAGGTACTTTGTGGGTGCAGCTTCCCCGTGAACTGCAGGAGGCAAAAGTGAGTCACTTCAGACGCCAAAGAGGCACCGAATATTGAGAAGGGGTGTCAGCAATTCTGAGTTCTAGTCCTGCAGCAAATTCTTCTGCCACCGAATACCATTCAAGTCATTCTAGGTTTCACCACACTATAAAATAAGGGCAATACTTACCTCCCTCCAAAGAGCGTTGTTGTGATGATTACCACTTCTCACACATACAACACAAGGAAAAATTATCAGCACTCTGTGCGTTACAGAAACAGACACTAAGATTCAAGCCCAGAAAACCATTTGTAGCAATGGAAATGGAAGAATGTTCTGCTACGCTAGCTTCTTGGCATCGGGTTAGAGCTTACCTTCTCTCCTCCAGCGGTGTCGGCGGATCGAAGCGGTGGTAATGGCGGTCCGAGAGATCCTCGGCACTGTCGGGGTCACCTCTACCTTCAGCACTTTCTGCCCTCCTTGGGATGCGTCAGGAGCGTCAAAGGGCAAGGAGTTCTTCATAGCATTTGCAACCTATGACGGCAACGAGAGGCAGATGAGACAAGACGGGAAGAAGAGAGAATACAGAACGCTGTTCTCAATTTAACAGCAGTCCCAGGATCTACACTTTTATGCACTTAAAGAGTATATCTTCTACAGTTCCGCAGGGCCTGCAAGATGGAGCTCTTCCACCAGGCTTTCAGTTAAGGAGCCGCCACTACTACAGAGCCCTGGCCCTCGGGCCTGACATCTAGCCTACGCCGCCCGTATAGCAAAAGATCATGAGCAGAAGGATTCCTAGATCTCCGGGCACGTTGTTAAAACGCGCCATCGTAAATAATTAAACGACCCTCGCCAGCACTTTATGAACTTGATTGCATATCTGTATCGTTTTTAACAATTTTATTTTTATATAATTGTTTATATAATTATTTTATATAACAATTTATATAATTGTTATATATAATTATGTTTATATAACAATTTATATAATTGTGATTTATGTGTCAACTTAGATTTGACTGATGTGAGCCGCCCTGAGCCTGCTTTGTGGGAGGGAGGGGTACAAATTAATAAATAAATTAAATATTTGCCCTTGTACAAGTAAGACAGTTGCATCAGTCATTTTCTACAGGCTTTTCTGCGCAGGTAAGCGGGGCGCTATACAAAACAGTTTGCAAAACTTCCTCGGATAATTTTTTTTTAATTCAGTTTTTCAACCCCTCTCCCCCAGGAAACCAGGCTCAGAGCGGTGCACAACACAGTCATAAAACATCAATTAAAATCAGGTTAAGACCAATAGCAAACAAAAATACAGCTAGAGAAAGCACAAAGAACCAGTAACGATGCTCTCTCACAGCGCAGGGCTCTTTTTTTTTTTTGTATAAAGATTTTATTGACTCCCCTAAAAAGGGGAGGAGTTTCGCTTA
The DNA here is from genome assembly GCF_001447785.1 of Gekko japonicus. Classification (NCBI taxonomy): domain Eukaryota; kingdom Metazoa; phylum Chordata; class Lepidosauria; order Squamata; family Gekkonidae; genus Gekko; species Gekko japonicus. Next base: position 304,840 of record NW_015164255.1, read on the forward strand.
AAAAGAAAAATAGGGAAGGTATATAGTGGGACGAAGAGAAAGCTGAGTGATCTATTAACTGTTAGATTAAACTGTTAGTAATGTCCAATCATCAAAGGCTTCTTCTGCGTGTTGTCAAACATCTTTTTTCCATTCCAGTTACTTTCTGTGTTAGTATGTTAGTAATGTTCCTTTGAATTTCTGTTAAAAAGTCTCTTCAGGGCACATTCAAAACCGCTTCTTTTACGTGCTGGTTACTTTTCCACTCTCAGTGACGGGAGGGGCTTCCTCTGTTTTTCTCTCCCTCCGGCTTCTTCCCCTCCTCCTTCGGGTCGCTGTTAACTCTTTCAGTTCCTGTGCTATAAGTCGTCTTCCTTTCATGCCATGCCCGGAGATCTCCAGCTTTGAGAATGGTATTAATTTCAATTTCGCTTTTATCCGCTCCCAATCTCTTCGCTGGATTCTCCTCTTCAATTGTTGACTTTTATAAGCGCTCATGAGGCACTTGTCGCTGTCACAATTCAAACTTTTCTTTTCCTTCACAATCCCCGTTGGATTCATAGCCATACACAGTCCAAATATTAAACAGCCGGCACTCACGTTGACACAAACGCCCAGACGGAAGTCCCTCCCTTCTCCCCCGCTTGTCTTTACCCAGCTCCGACATCTTTTTTTTATTATTTTTAATAAAGTTCTTAAAATGCGCTCCAGAGAAACAAAACCTTTTCTTGCTTATTTTCAAGTACATCAAAGGAAAACATCACTATTCGCTCAGTCCATTCCCCCCCTCTTTTCTTTTCTTTTCTTTTCTTTCTCGCTTATAGAGGATTAACCTCCTCCTTTTCCGCTGAAGGGGGGGGGAAACGTTCTTAGTTCATTTTCTCTGTATTTTGACAACTCACAGTTACGCCAGTCTTTTCTTTTCCATTTTTTTTCCGGATATTCGCTTCATCACTCGGTGACGCCCGGTGGTTCCGCTAAACCCCGTAGAACGGGGTCGCTCACGCAGCAAGGTCCAAAGGGGCAGGGCATGGCGAGAGTCTCAATCTCCGATCTTTCGACCGAAAGAGAGACTCCCCCCTGGAACGCCCTAAAGCGCCCCAGATCCGAGCTCCTCTCATCTGAGGGGCTCGTTCGGATCTCCGCTTGCGCGGATTCAGCGCAGGGCTCTTTTTGTAGCAGGAACTCCTTTGCATATTAGGCCACACACCCCTAATGTAACCAATCCTCCAAGAGCTTACAGAGCTCTTCTTACAGGAGCTACTGTAAGCTCTTGGAGGATTGGCTACATTAGGGGCATGTCGCTTAATATGCAAAGGAGTACCTGCTACACAGGAGAGGAGGGGGATCGGAGTGCCAACATGGAACTGTCACTGTCCTCAACTGAACACCTGGTGGAACAGCTCTGCCTTGCAGGCCCTGCGGAACTGTAACAGGTCCTGCAGGGGATGGATGCTGTCTGGCAGAGAGTGCCACCAGCATCTTGAAGACCAACAAAATGTATTCTAGCATGGGCTTTCTCGAGGCAGCGCCCGCTTCATCCAATGCATAAAGTGTTCATCTAAAGTGGCTAAATTTATACTTTAAAATTATGCTTGAACCTCTCGAGAGCTCCGTTCCCATTTGTCCGAGTGAAGAGCATGTCATCAACAGTGCTCCCTCTAAGCTGTGGTGTCTTGTGAGCAAATGTTGTATTTTGTGAGCTACGGGCATTAAAGTTGTGAGCGAACGATTTGGCTACTGCATACATTTGCTCTGGAGCCATCCCTTCCTGAGCTAAGGCAAAAATGTGTGAGCCGGAGGCTAAAAAACTGTGAGCCAGCTCACACTCACTCAGCTTAGAGGGAACGCTGGTCAGGGGATGCCAGTTGCTGAATACTCTAAAGATCAGAGCAGGGGCCAGCCACCTTTTATCGTCAAAGGGCCAAACTGTATCAAAATTAAGAGCAAAATTCAGATCAACACAGAGCCAGTGTCAGGAAACCCGTTTAAACAACTGAATCCATACAACCTAGCATCTCTCCTTATATATAATTGAATAGTGGGTGCCAAAGTTCTAATTCTAAAATGCACTCCCTTAGTGTATGGCTGATGGCACTGCTCCTCAGCATATATCGCCACCAATCAGAAGGCAAAGCCCGGGTCCCGCCCACACCACAACTGCTGCGACAACCTGGTCTTTTGCATATGGAAGCTGATTGGACTTCACTCCATTCCACACCTCAAACCCCCCCCCCCCGCAAGGCAGTTGGGATTTTCAGTTGCATAACATACCTCATAGGGCTGTATTCTGGTGGTGTGCAGGTCCCAGGTTCATGTTTTAAAAGCAGACTGACACTGTTTGCCCAAAGCCAGAGCACTCTCCCAGAGCCTCTTTCTAGATCTCGTTGTATTTATTTCCACAACGGGCCTTATTTCTAGTTACTAATAACTGACAGGCTGATTTGTCGTCCAGATTAGCAGCCCAAACACAGGTGTTTGCAAACCCTTCATTAGGAAGCTGCCCACAAGGTCTGACAATAAGTCACGAATATACAAGGAGTGGCTGGTGTGGTTGTTCTAGTGCACTGGCACAAGTCTGTGCATAATTCGCACTTGGATTACTGGCAATGGTTCATCTCTGACACTTCCCTTTCTGTAAAGCAGAAAGAGCCTTTTCGTCTCAAATCTTCGCCAGCCGTTCCCTTCACATACTGGCTGCATTCTAGCATCTCAGTTACGTCTTTGATATACCTTAACATTGGGATTGAATTTTCTTTTCTTTTTTAAAGAGCCATATTTGGTTCTAGGTTGAGCTGCATATCAGGCTCAAGAGCTTTTGGGTGCTGCAGCCTCCGGGATTAGCAGCAGAGGTGGTCCGGGCAGGATGCACTTAACGGGAGGCAAAATCAGTGCTGCTAAAGTCTGTTCTTGCAGCAGTCTCATAATTACCTAGCTTTTAAGAACTAGCGTTATTATTTTTTTCCAAAGGAGAGCTGAGAGTCATATCTTGGCAATCAATTTTTTATCTTTCCAATAGATGTGGTTAAACGGCTGTCTTGATGAATTGCTTTGGGTGACTTAGCTGTTACTTTCAGGTGGGATAATTTAAATGCTTCTTACCTGGTGAATTATTGGAACAGCGACTTCCTGCAGGAAATGATGATTAAATGTGCTGCTAGGCTGGAAAAGCTAAATGGCCAATTGAGCCTGCTTGAAAGGATTCCTTGGAGACCAGCAATACTGTAAAGCCTGCAGGCGGGTCAGTATTTGAATCTGGTTCTCACTCATGCCGAAAACTGAATAAACGAACCCAACAAAATCTGGTTGCTGTTCCTGTTTGGTTTGTCTTACTTTATAATGCTAGCAGGAGAAAAAATGTCTTCTCCTTTTGTACATGTCTGTCGGTTTTCTCCCAACTCATCTTTTTTTTTACTTTACACTGCTCTGTTTTCCTTTAAAATCTCTTCCTCCTTCAGCCTTCTCATAATGGAGAAACCCAGAATGCCTTAACACCCCAGCGTCACCCCCCCATAGGTTCTCCAAAATAGTAGCCTAGTTAAAGATAGATGGATTACCTGCTTAATGACTTTCAAATACCCTGGTTTCTCTTCAGATCACACACATCTTTTTGCCTTTTACTAAAGATCGCATACTAATGACCTTCGATTCTAACTTGAATATGGACGCTGGAGCAGAGCTTGTAATAAACCCAGATGCCAACTTTGCTGCCATAAACACCCAGACAATACAATCAATGGACCTAACATCAACTATACTATCTCAGGCTTATTCACTTTCTCGTCTAACATTGTAAATGCCATTAAATGCCCACAGTGCCCTTCAGTTCTCTTCACAGGGCAAACAGGTCAAACCCTATGCCAAAGTATAAATGGACACAAATCTGACATCAAGAATCACAAAACGGAGAAACCTGTAGGAGAACATTTCAACCTCCCAGGGCACTCAGTGGGGGATCTCAAAGTAGCTGTTTTATTGCAAAAGAATTTCAGAAACAGACTGGAGTGGGGGATTGCTGAATTACAAGTTATTACAATGGTCAGGACAATGGCGTCCCCAGGGCTTAACAAAGATATTGGCTTCTTATCTCATGACACATGCTAAGTCATTCAGTTCTCGTTTATACCCAGAATTAAACTTGTTGGTCTTAAAGGTGCCACTGAACTCAAACTTTTATTATCTTTTATTATCTATATGCCAATTTGCTGCTATGAGCAGGTCTTACCAAATGCATCATTCAAATCTTAGCTGTATTTATTGCTCAGTTACCTTGACTTTAATTAGCCCTTCCTGGCAACTAACACCCCCCTGGGTTTGCTGTCCTGGCAATTCATCGCTCGCTCAGAACTTTAATGCCAGTAGCTCACAAAGTAGAATTTTTGCTCACGAGACTCCACAGCTTAGAGGGAGCATTGCCCCTGACCTAAATATGCCCCCCCCTCCGGCGAAATGACATAAAATTAAAAGAAAGGCATGGAGAGTGATGGCAGAGGTACTTGTCACAGACCTCTTATACGAGGAGGCCTTAGCCAAATGCGCCCCTTCTCAAAGTCGCATTCCGCTAGTTTGTCCTCTCTGTTGAGAAGAAGTTCTTGTCGTTACACGTAAATGCAGACAGTCACAGGCAGAATGTAGGTAATACGAAGACAAGCAGATATGTAACACAGTTCCATGTTCATTTCCATTTTCAATCACCTTCTCTCTCTCTCTCTCTCACACACACACACACACACACACAACCTTAACCCGCACGGCAATTCCACTGCAGCTACTTCTGGACTAACCAGAGGGCACTACGCAGAGGGCCAGTCAACGAACACCCATGTTCCGATTCATGTCTAAAAGACTCCTAAAACATCAACGGCCACAATGTGGAAATGTTCAGATGCACCTACACTTACCTAGTGGCCTCATAAGTTATGGGAAATTTATATAAAAGACAAAATTACCCATCAAGTGCATAAATATGAATCTCATCCAGCTTGTTCTGATTTTGTTGAAGTTCGGTTCATTGCACTAGAGTATTTGGGGCAACCTGAAGTGGTCCCGAAGAACTTAAACATGCTGTATGGTATTGCTTTGTTTACACAGATCTGGTGTTTGGTGACTTATTATGATAATTTGTAAACAGAACCATTTTGAGTTAGTAGTATGTAATATACATATGGTTCATAAAACACTTTAAAATAAAGACCCCCTAACTTCATCGCAAGTGGGAGTGGCTTATCAGCTGTGGCTGAGAGCGGCCAGGTATGCTTGTAGGTAGGCTAGGCTGCCTCGCCTTAGTGCAAAAGAATTCCACCAACACAGCTGCTGCTCCCACTGGGGTGAGGACTGGGAGACAAGGCCAAAGTCCCTTCCCGATTCCCACTTAAGGGGGAGCTATGGCAGCCAGTGTTCCCCCTAAGCTGAGTTAGTGTGAGCTAGCTCTCGTTTTTTTAACCTCCAGCTCACACAGTTCTGCTTTGCTCAGGAAGGACGGCTCCAGAGCAAACTAATTTATGCAGCAGCCAAACTGCTCGCTCACGACTTTAATGCCAGTAGCTCACAATGCAGAATTTTTGCTCACAAGACTCCACAGCTTAGAGGGAGCACTGATGACAACAGCAGCAGACAGCGAAGCAGGGGTGCTAGGGGAAAGCAGGGTATGGAGCCCCACGGCACGGCATTCCCAGCCGCCCCACTCACATGCCTCACTCTAGTTGTCTCAGAGCAGGAAGTCAGTTGGTGGTGGTGGAAAGCGCCATCAAGCCCCAGATCACTTTCTGCAACCCTTTAGGGCGGAGGTGTCAAACTAATTTGTTACGAGGGCCGGATCTGACATAAATGTCACTTTGTTGGGCCAGGCCACGTGTGCCATAAAATGTAATGCCAGGTACCAGAGGTATAAACTGTATAAAGGACAGCAGCTGGTAAGCTCCATGTTTTATCCTCACTGCAAGGCCCCATGGGCTCAGAGGGGGGTGTAAAGGAAAACCCATATGGTTTTTGGCACTGTGGCACTGGGCAGACACTCCCACGCTGCTTGAATGCTGCAGATGAGGTTGTTCCGTCATGCTGAAGCCACAATCGGAGTGTCTCTACCCCCCCCCCCCCGCGCGTCTCACCCCCCCCCCGAGTAGTCTCCTGTTCCCTCCCTTGCGCTAGTTGCTTGCGGGCCACATAAGAGCCCTGGAGGGGCCAGTTCCGGCCCCCGAGCCTTATGTTTGACACCCCAGACTTAGGTTTTTCCAGGCAAGAGAGGGTCAGAGGTGGCTTTTGCCATTGCCTGCCTCTGCGTTGTGACCCTGGACTTCCTCAGTGGCTTCCCATCCAAATACTAGCCGGGGCCGACCCTGCTTAGCTTCTGAGATCTGATGAAATCGGGCCATCCTAGGCTACCCAGGCAAGGAGGTTAGCTAGCAGTAGTTAACACAAGGCATTCAAGCTGCAAAGTCCTGTGCCCGCTCAGCAGTTGCTAGGACAGGACTCCTTCCTGTACCACAGCCAGAGTGTGCACACATGCATTCACATGCCTCTCAACGGAGTGCCGTGGCAGAGCATGGGGAGCACACCCCGATCCACCTCCAAGCTTCCTGCAATCAGTCAAATGTTCTGCCCACCTCTGGCCTTTCATTCCTACTTTCTGGGAATAAATAAGCCTGTGCTATAGAGCCCACAGCATAGCTTCAGTTCCCAAGTACCAGAGTTTAAGTGGCAAACGCACACTGTTCCTGTATGCTGCTGCATCCCGGATGGATGGCTAGATTTTGGAACGCTTCCCGACACATCACACAAGCCTTAACACACGCAGAACCGGGCATATGTACATTTTCAACCGTTTCAAGAGAAGGCAGTCGCTTTTCCCTTACCAACAGTGGCTGAGAATAGAGCTCAAGCTGCGCTCTGTAAATTATGTCATCCAGGGCTTCCTGGCCGAGTTCCCACTGTCCGTTGTACCTACATATGGATAAGGCAGGAGCAAAAAGGAGGAATTATTTTCTTGAACTTCAGCCTTGTCCTTGCTGTATACCTTTGCTACATAGATATTTGCTAGAATTTCGTCAAAAATTAGCCTACGAAAAGCAATCCAGTGTTCCAAGCCACATCCTCCTTATACTTCCCCCAACCAGGACAGTATTCATTAGTAACATTATAATACAGTAGCACTTATCTAAAGTTAAAGATATTATTTTACCAGAGAACACTGAAATTAAATCCCACATTCTGTCAGCCCGGTAGAAGCACATCACACAAATGCTATTCTCACAAAGAACGACAGCGGACTGCGCGTTAAAATATTCAAACAGGGGGTTAATTCAAGTGCACACGTCTTTCGTTACTGGGTTTTAACACATAAATACACACGGCTACGTGTACTCACAAAACATCTAATTAGCAGTAGGGGGGGCACAGTCTTCTTTCTACAAGGTACGCGGGTTGTGATTCGTCTAAAAAGAGAGGAAGCCAGAAGTGCAACGCTCTGGGGTGGTATACAAGAGAGCTGATTTACCCTGGGGTAAAGATATTCACAAAACCCTGACTGAAGTGGTAGAGCCGGGATGAGGGGAATCGGGCAATCATAAAATCAGGGGAGGGGCCGTGGCTCAGTGGCAGAGCACCTGCTTCGCACGCAGAAGGTCCCCAGGTTCAGTCCCCGCCATCTCCAGTTGAAAGGACCAGGTGGTGAGTGAAAGACCTCTTTCTGCCCGAGACCCTGGAGAGCCGCTGCCAGTCTGAGCACAAATACTGACTTTGATGGAGGGTCTGATTCAGTATAAGGCAGCAGTTTGGTGCAGTGGTTAAGAGTGGCGGACTCTAATCTGGGAGAACCGGGTTTGATTCCCCACTCCTCCGCTTGCAGCTGATGGATGACCTTGGGCAAGCCATAGTTCTGCCAGAGTTGTTCTCTCAAGGACAGTTCTGGAAAGAGCTCTCTCGGCCCCACCCACCTCACAGGGTGTCTGTTGTGGGGAGGGGAAGGGGAAGGAGTTTGTAAGCCACTCCGAGTGAAGGGTGGGGTATGAATCCAATCTCTTCTTCTCTTCTCTTCATCATGTGTTCGATGGCAGCCAGCATCCAATGCCTAAATGACCATGCTGGACACAAATATATTCCAATTCAGCTGAAAACCGGGGTCTCCTCTTGCCTGACCCCCAGATACTCACACAGCATAATAAACTCCGGTGAGGAGTTGCACCATGAAGTCCGGATCCAGGACTACTCTACCACACTCTTCCTTCCAGCATTTTTCATGTTGCCGAGGAAACCCACTGACACAGAGCCTAGCAAGACGTAATAAGAGCATTTGAGAAAGAAAATACAATCTTGACCTTACGAACACTTTGAGCAAACAAGTTTTCAGACAGTCAATTACACACCTGGCATAATCAGAGTATAAAGATTAATCTCCAAAAGAGACTGCCTTGATGATTTTTTAAAAAAAACTGCTATGTTGTTCATATGAATTGTCTTCTCTTCAGAGACGCATCTTCAAGGGGATGAATCATAAAATTTCATAGCGACACCAACAAAAAACAGGCCCAGAAAATATATATATACTTCAACATTTCAAGAAGGAAAATCCTATTTACCTGCTTTGCAGAATCGTGCAAGTTGCAACTGCCTGTCTGTTGTTGGGTTTTTTTTAACCATCCTGCTTACTATTAATTCTACGTGGTCAAGGATCCCCAGGGTTAAGCACACACCCTGAGAAACATTGATCACGTCCCCCAGGAGGGTTTTCAGATGCTGTCCCCACTGGATCCTGGATCCAATGAACAATTCATAGTTCAAAGATGCAGTTTGATTTTTTTTTTTTTAATCTATTTAACCAGGGCTATTTTTGGGCAGGAACGCACAGGAACGGAGTTCCGGCTGGCTCCCGAGTTGGCCACACCCAGCAGGAACTCATTAGCATAATAGGTCACACCCAACAGCAGAAACTCATTAGGATTGGCTACAGTAGGGGTTTGTGGCCTAACATGCAAAGAAGTTCCTGCTACAAAAAAAGCTCTGGGTTTTGACAACAAACAAGGTAAACAGAATAAGAAGCAAAAGGTGGGTGTGGCTGGATGACCACACTTCTGGTAACAGGGGGGTTGGCCTAATGTGCTAATGAGCTGTGCTGTCGGGGGTGTGGCCCAATATGCTAATGAGTTTCTGCTGTTGGGTGTGGCGTATTATGCTAATGAGTTCCTGCTGGGCTTCTTCTACAAAAAGAGCCCTGTAACAGAAAAAATTACAGGGGGTCCCAGACTATTTCTGTTTCTTGGTCTTCTATGACAAATTAAGTCAAACAAACCAAAAATGAACAAGCATATGCCAGGAGGATTTTCAGATGCTGTCCCCACTGGATCCTGGATCCAATGAACAATTCATAGTTCAAAGATGCAGTTTGAATTTTTTTTTTAAATCTATTTAACAGAGAAAATTGCAGGGGGTCCCAGACTATTTTTGTTTCTTGGTCTTCTATGACAAATGAAGTCAAACCAACAACAACAAAAAATGAACACATTCAATTGTGGCCACAAAAAACACACAGTTATTTCATTTCTAAATCAATCGCAACAAGTACAAGATGTGGAAAACTAAACTTTGTATGTTGATTAAGAACACCATCGCTAAAGTTTCCCCCTCAAGGGTATCAGGAATACAGTTCTCACCTGGAGCCCATCCTACAAAGCGACTGATAGGAAGAGGCGGGCATGTAGACAATGGCGGAGTTGTAGCACAACATGAGAAAACTCAGCACCTCAAACCTAAAGACGGGGGTGGGGAGAAAAAAAAATAAAAGACTGAGATTGCTATGATTGTGCTACAAGATATTTGCATCGATAGGCCCAAACAGATTGTATATCTCTTGCTTCGTTCCACTTGGGTTTGGAATAGAGGCCTTACAAGTCGCAGGCCCATGAGGAATCATATAAGGGGGGCAAACTATTTGGAAATCCCACTCCATCCACTATAATTACCCCCTCCAGAACAGCATAGTCTTTAAGAGCAATGGACTCTAATCTGGAGAACCAGGTTTGGTTTTGAAATTGGAATTGAAAACAAATCAACCAGTATCATAACGCCCCTGTATAAATCGATGGTACGTCCTCATTTGGAATACTGTGTACAGTTCTGGTCACCACACCTCAAAAAGGCTATTATAGCATTGGAAAAGTGCAGAAAAGGGCAACTAGAATGATAAAAGGGTTGGAACACTTTCCCTATGAAGAAAGGTTAAAGCGCTTGGGGCTCTTTAGCTTGGAGAAACGACGGCTGAGGGGGGACATGATCGAGGTTTATAAGAGTATGCATGGGATAGAGCAGGTAGAGAAAGAGGTACTTTTCTCCCTTTCTCACAATACAAGAACTCGTGGACACTACATGAAATTGCTGAGCAGTCGGGTTAGAAAAGATAAAAGGAAGTACTTCTTCACTTAAAGAGTGATTAACACATGGAATTCACTGCCACAGGAGGTGGTGGTGGCTACAAGCATGGACAAGCTTAAAGAGGGAACTGAATAAACATATGGAGCAGAGGTCCATCGGTGGCTATTAGCCACAAGGTATAGATAGGAACAGGCTGGGGCAGGTGATGTACTGTATTCTTGGTGCTTGGGGGGGGGGTCAACAGTGGGAGGGCTTCTAGTGTTCTGGCCCCACTGATGGACCTCCTGATGGCACCTGGTATTTTTGGCCACTGTGTGACAGAGTGTTGGACTAGAAGGGCTATTGGCCTGATCCAACATTGGCTTCTCTTATGTTCTTATGGTTCCCCACTCCTCCACATGAAGCCAGTTGGGTGACCTTGGGCCAGTCACGGTTCTCACAGAGCTCTCTCAGCCCCACCTACCTCACAAGGTGCTTGTTGTGGGGAGAGGAAGGGGAGGAGATTGAAGCTGCTTTGAGATTCCTTAAGGTAGAGAAAAGTGGGGTTAAAAAAACCCTACTCTTCTTCTTCATATAAATCTCAGGGCTTCAGCACACCAATTTCCCCTCCCCTGATTTTTGGGTCCCCCCCCCCCCTTCCCGCTCTCTCTCTCTGAGCAAAGCCCCGCAGAAGTCGCCAGAACATATAAAACCCCCTGGGTGACCTGTTTTTTTTCTACTTTTATATGTGACATTAGCCACCCACTTTATTATTAAATATACTGATTATTTATTTAGTGCATTTTCCCCCCATGCCTCCTCCAAGAAACTTAGAGCAGCATCCGTGGTTCTGTCTTCGATTTTATCCTCGCAGCAATCTTGTGAGGTAAATTAGGCTGAGCAAGAATTACTGGCCTGAGGTAATCCATCATGTTTCGTGGCAAACTGGGACCTGAACCCTGGTTACCCCAATCCTACCCAACAGTCTCGCCAGTGTACTTCATGGTAGATAATTAACTACACTGCAAACACATTACGGCAAACAGGAGAAGTGGTTTTAAAACAGGACGGTGCAAACAGAACCCAGTGGCCATTGATGTGCTAGAGAACTTTTACATCCAGCTAATAAATAAATAAATAAATAAAAACAAACAAATAAATAAAAAAGGAGCTGCGGTGGCTCATGTGGTTAAGACGCTGAACTGCAGGCCGTGGAAGGTCAGTAGTTCAGCAGTTTGAGACCCGGGTGCCGCAAGACGGAGTGAGCTCCCGTCTCTAGTTCCAGCTCCTGTCAACCTAGCAGTTCGAAAGCAAGAAATTGCAAGTAGATAAATAGGTACCACTTCAGTGGGAAGGTAACAGCATTCCGTGCGCCTTGGTGTTTAGTCATGCCGGCCACATGGCCACGGAAACGTCTTCGGACAGCGCTGGCTCTTCGGCTTTGAAACGGAGATGAACACCGCAACCCTAGAGTCGGATTCGACTGGCTTTCGAGCAAGGGAACCTTTACCTTTATAATAAATACATACTAATTGACAGGATCTAAAACCTGAAGTTATCACCAAACACAAGCAAGACACCCTTAGGGTAGCTCCAAATGTAAAGTATTAAACAAAGCCTGAAGAATAAATATTAGAAGGTATCAAGGGTGTAAATACTGGGTAAGATCCCAGAAGAAGATGCTGGTCGAGGTGAACCTCTGCCATGTGCCTGTTATGGCCATAGGAAAAGCGATTCTCGGGTTTGTGGGACCCACACTTCCCACCACGAGCCACACAAACCTCGGTTCACGAACCACAACCCAGCGATTTTCGTGAGGAATTTAGGTTCGTGATGAGATTCATGCCCATCCCTTTCTGAAGAGTTAACTCTTCAACTTTTCAGACAAGAGCTCTGCTTAACAGAATGCCTTTCGGAAAGAACATATTCAGTTAGGATCCTTGCGCTGTGGTGGCAACTGCTGCTGAAGCAATGATTTTTAATAAAAATCCACATATGTCTACAATGGCCAATCGGAAGGCCTGCTGGGCAAAAGACCCGTTTTAAACACTTGGAGGACCACCACAAAAGATGCTGATGACCATGCTGGCACCCCAACAGGCATCATGGTGAGGATCGCTGGTCAAGATACATTTGAACATCTTCTGCTCTTCTTAACGTCTCAGACTTATAAACCTGGGAGCCCCCCTCCTCCTGGTGCCTTCAAATTCACAAACACATTGAAACATGGTTAAACAACCTGGTGCTTCCGCTGTTTACCTGTTCTGTGCCGTAAACGTTTCTCTCTGAGGGTGCAGGTCACTGTACACTACTCTGAGGAGGTCGTGCTGACATAGGGCTCCCTCCGTCAAAGCCATGGATCCAATAGTCGACGGCTGGAGAAGTTCAAAAGGTAACGACATTAAAGGTAGATTTAAGATACTATGAATGCGGACAGAAAAGAGGCAAGAACAAAACACTCTAACCGAGGATCGTCTTAAAACAGTACACATGGGCTAGTTTCATTCTGGACTGACAACTACTGAATGCTTTGCTGTTGTCGCGTTAAGTCACAGGTGACTTATGGTGACCCCCCCCCATAGGGTTTTCAAAGCAAGACGCATTTGGAGGTGGCTTGCCATTGCCAACCTCTGCGTCGTGATGCTGGTATTCCTGGGTGGTCTCCCATCCAAATACTCTCCAGGGCCAACCTGGCTTAGCTTCCGAGATCCAAATGCTTACACATGTCACAACATTGGGGTGTCCCCCCAATGTTTATTGGCTGAGGTGACCAAAAAAAAAGGGAATTTAGGTATGTCCAATTGGGAATTAACCCCTTTGGTAGCGTAGTTCTATGGCACTGGAATAAATAATAAACCTGGGCTCTGGGCCAGTAACTTACTCCAGTTGTATAAAAACAGAATTTAGAAATTTATTTACAAAAGGATAACACATATAAAAATATACAAGTAGGGGAAAGGTGCGTGCAATGAAACAAAGACAAGAGTAGAAACCTAATTGACTAGCCTCTAGACACTGACCCTGAGCAGTTGTCTTCCCAGCAGCGCTGAAGCAGGAGTAGAAGTACCAAAGGGAGTGAAGATCTCTCCTTCCAAGTCCACGAGCTCTTCGTGACATGGAATGTTCCTCTTTGTCCAACAGCTCTTCTGTGTGTTTCTTGTTCCTCACTCCTGCCTTTATACTAGCTCAGCTGTCAGTTCCCCAATTGACTGACCAATCAAAGGATCAGTCAACTGATCTAACTGACCTAAGGTGAATCTAGATCTTCAGCTGTCAAGATGGCCTGCTGTCAACCAATTACTTTGACAGTTCACAGCTGGCATCTATCATGCAGAAAGGTAACTAACTGCAGGTGCTCGTTGGGTAAGGTACATCATGACTTGGAAAACAATCCAGACAATACTTACAGAATGACAATTCCAAAGAAAATGTGAATACTTAGATACTAAAGACTCACTTTCGTGACAACACAACTTTAATTTCTAGTTGGAAACGCAACTGTGTTCTTACCTCATGGTAAATTGATGGCTTGGATAAGGAAGGGATGGTGAAAGATAAAACTTTATTGTTCCCATCTTTGTCAGCAATTTCCTACAGCGAAAGGAAAGGTGATGGAAAACTGAGCTGCCTTGCGTCACGTCATGTAGGCTGCTATGCTGTGAGTGATCTCAGCTACCAAATGCAAGACCAGCTCTTTAGAAAAAGATGACCGGGATGCAATTTAAGGGGTAGCAAGTTGTTAATACAGTCACTGTCTTGTAAATATTTATTTTTTATTTATTTTATTTATTTAGTTGGATTTTTATCCCGCCCTCCCCGCCAACGGGCTCAGGGCGGGTTACAGAGTCACATAGTCTCAGCAATAATACTTAAAAAATTAAAACAGTAATTTAAAACAATAATAGAAACAGCAATCAAGGTTCATGTTGCTATGCTCAGTTTAGGCTGATCATAGAGCCAGTGATTTCAGTAGAAGAGGCCAAAGGTGGATTTTGGATGTCTACCGCCTCAACTGAAAGCCAAGCAGAACAGCTCCATTTTACAGGCCCTGTGGAACTGTAATAAATACTCCTGAAACTCCACAATCCCTGTTCAAAAACAACACAATACCTACAGTGATAATTGTTTTTTAAAAACATACGCATATTGTGTGCACTCCACCACATGGAAGCAGTGTTCCCTCTAAGCTGAGTTAATGTGAGCTAGCTCACAGTTTTTTAGCCTCCAGCTCACACGTTTTTGTCTTAGCTCAGGAAGGAGGGCTCCAGAGCAAACTCATTTATGCAGTAGCCAAATGGCTCACTCACAACTTTAACGCCAGCAGCTCACAAAAGTAGAATTTTTGCTCACAAGACTCCACAGCTTAGAGGGAGCATTGCATGGAAGGAGAACGCACAACCCCTGAAGAGCTCAATAAAATCGAAGACAACAATAACTTTTTAAAAAAGGGAATGAGATTAGCGTTCTCATTCCGAAGAGGTATTCTGGCAAAGCCTGTGAAGCAATGTAACCCCCCCCCCAAATAACTTTAACAAGGGGGCAGGAAGAGTCCCATCTCACAGCACAGCAGTCAAAATCTATTAGAACTGGTCTTATGAAAATACTGCGAGGAGATCAGAATCTTGGAAACGGTGTAACAGACGGGAAAGAGACCCCAGCGACCTGCTTTCGCTGTAGTCAACACAGATGAAAAAGACCAAAGCGCTCCTCGGCCACCTCCCCTGCAGATTTACTTACCAAGTTGTAAATCCCCAAGAGCAGGGCTTCGATGCAGCCATTACTTTGCCGATCTTTGCTGGCAGTCAGACGCAGATAAACCCAGATCAGTTCCGGCAAGAACTGCAGCGTGAACCTTTTGAGACGGACCTCGGAGCTACGATAGAGTTCAAAGAGTTGGTGGCAGACGGGCTCTAGAAGCTACGAGAGACAGCACACACACCACAGGTTATGGTTCTGGCCTAGTGATCACATGTTAAGCAAATCATTTTCCAAGCAGTGAGTTGACGTAATTGTGTATATAGATATAGGCTTGCCGTCAAGTCACAGCCGACTTAGAGCAGCCCCATAGAGTTTTCGAGGCAAGAGATGTCCAGAGGCGATTTGCCATTGCCTGCCTCTGCTTCACAACCCTGGATTTCCCTCGGGGGTCTCCCATCCAAGTACTAAAGCAGTGCCGACACTGCTTAGCTTCCAAGGTTGAGCTAGCCTGGACTGCCAGTTTTTTAAAACTGGTGCAGTAAGAATCATAGAGCCATAAAGAGTCGGAAGGGGCCCTAGAGGCCATCTAGTCCAACCCCCTGCTCAATGCAGGATCAGCCTAGAGCACCCCTGGCGAGGGTCTGTCCAGCTGCTGCTTAATAGTGAAAGGAACAATATTAAAACACATTTTACTTAATTTTGCATGATTAATTTGCTTTTGTATAATTTATTTTAATAGTCAATGTTTGCCTACACCCTAATCTATGATTATTATGATTACTGCTGGCTTTGTAGACATTTACCTTTGTTGGTAATCTTGCAACTTTGATAGGTGAGTTTGATGGGATCTTAATTTGCAGAAGGACGGGATAAACAGTTTAAAAAAATTGTTTTTATATAATTTTTATCAATGTAGACTTTTTTAGATCTCTAACATTCACCTGATGCTGTTTTAATCTGTTTTTCATACACATTTAGATTGCCTTTCTACCATTACATTTTATAGAGATGTGTTAGTATTGATTTAAAAAGAGGGGGAAAAACCACATTCTACTGAATCTCAAAACAAATCCTGCGGCGCAAACATAAATTAAGAGCAAACACAAGTGAAATACTCCTAAAGCTGAAGCCAAGTATTACCTGCATGAGTATGAAATTAGTATAACTTTCTACTGCTACACAGTTTGGAAGGGGGGAAACCAGAGTCTGCATTTTACCTTGCTGTCAGCCAAGGGTTACTTGAGATACCTTTTCAAACATTCCATACTTGCTCTTTGGGATATACAGATAAAGATCTTATATGTTTTTATTACCTGCTCGCCTTACATTAGCAGTTAAAAACTTGGTGGATGCTTACGGCCATACTGTAAAGTAGTATTACCCAGAGGGCCGCAGCTAGTTAGCCCACAGGTGATGATATGGGGTGGGGGGGACACACCGTTGTACTGCCCTACTGCTGATCACTAGCTTACATTTGCCCACATGACTTTCTATACTCTCATTTTCAGAAAACTTCAGATTTGTTGTTGTTCAGTTGCACAGTTGAGTCCGACTCTTCCCGACCCCATGGACATCATCACGCCAGGCCCTCCTGCCCTCCATCGTACTCCAGAGTTTGCTCGACTTCATGTTCGTTGCATCGATAACCATCTCCACCTTTGCCGTCCCCGTCTTCTTTGACCTTCAGTCTTTCCCAGCATCAGGGTCTTCTCCAGTGAGTGCTCCCTTCTCATTTGGTGGCCCAAGTATTTGGGTTTCAGTTTCATTATCTGGCCTTCCAGGGAACAGTCAGGGTTGATTACTTTTAGGATTGACTGATTTGATCTCCTTGCAGTCCAAGGGACTCTCAAGAGTCTTCTCCAGCACCATAATTCGAAAGCATCTATTCTTTGGCACTCAGGTTCCTGAACCAGCAGCTACACAATGGAGATGTTCTTATGAAGCTAACAGGAGGAGTATTGGGGGTGGAAAGTGCCATCAAGTGCCGTCAAGACCCTGTAGGGTTTTCATGGTAAGAGACGTTCAGAGGTGTTTTGCCTTTGCCTGCCTCTGCATCATGACCCTGGTATTCCTTGGAGGTCTCCCATCCAAATACTAGCCAGGGCCGTACCTGCTTAGTTTGCGAGCTCTGATGAGATCGGGCTAGCCTGGGCTATCCGGGTCAGGGCATTTAAATGTAACAAATGGCATTTCACCATGTAGGGTCTGCTCTAATTTTTTTAAAGGTATAAAATTCCACTGAGCGTTTGACTCTTAACTGGCGCATTTCCACTGCATTTATTACAACACTGCACAATTCTTCCTGTTCTTAGCTATCCAACTACAGGAGGAACCAGTAGCTTTGTTAAAGCACTGTTGACATTAAAGGTTCAAGGGTTGGCCTGTTCGTTTTCTACAGAAGGAAATTATACTCTTTCCAAAAAAAATTTCCCGTATCCTGCTTCTAAAAGCAGAGCTAAACACTCTTGCCTTGTGTTTTACTGACACGTCTTTTTACTCTCTTTTGTCAGATTTAGAATGAAATTCTTCAAGGAATCCAAACTGAGCCGACCTCTGTCAGCCTGTGCAACCTCTATCACCCAAACCAAGCAGTGGCTCTGAATACAATTCAATAGCAAAAACAGATAGCGCTCAGCTAGAAACATGTTCCGCAACCCTCAAATACATCCAAAAATAGAATTAAGCAGGATGGAAGGAAACAAAATTTCCCCCTTTATTGAACAGAGTAAGAAAAAAAGCTGCTACGACGCTTTCAAAATGGAGGCCGTTAATAAAGTCCAGAGTTGCCCTGTTAAATTAATCGGCTGTTTCATACCTCATTGTTTGGATCCTGAATGACCTTATAAAGAGCAGGCACCAATGTTTTTTTCCGGTGAAGCGTGGCTGCATAATTGGAGACTTGAGTTTCAGGTAACGCCTAGAAGAACAATAGCTGTGTTAACAATAGCCTGCTTACCTTTCAGCACAGGCCACCACAAGTGAATTTACTGTCCCTCAATCCAGGAAGGGAGATCCAAAACAAAGGTCTTCTGTATGCTCTACGCTATTGAGAAGGGTGTGTGTAATTAAGTCACAGTTGACTCACAGCGACCCCCATGGGGTTTTCAAGGCAAGAGACGTTCAGACGTGGTATGTCACTGTCTGCTTCCGTGTCACAACCCAGGTATTCCTTGGAGATCTCTCATACAAATACTAGCCAGGGCTGATCTTGTTTCGCTTCCGAGATCTGATGAGATCAGGCTACACTGGGCTATCCAGGTCAGGACACTGAGGGGTGGTAGTGGTACAAAATCCCCCCCGCTATCCAGAAGCCACCCAGGGAAGCGGCAAAGGTATTTCTGCCTTCTTACCTTGAATTCGGACAGCCATTCTTCTACCACACTGCGTTCGGATCCGAGCATTTTCTTACAACTTCTGCTCCTTTTTTCACCTTTGCAAAGCAAAACAGAGACTGAGCAATGAAGCACGCAGAGCCAAGGTACCAGGAACAAATCGCTCCGGTGTCTGATAAAATTATACTATCCGGCAACCCAAGCACTATCTTTAAAAAATAAATAAATAAATTCACCCTATTTATGTTCAAAAGAAGCTCATTGTGCTTCTTAACTGCAGTTAGTACATTTGGAAGGGTGAAAAAGAATAGTACGTATCCCCTGTTATAAGGCAAACATTACGAACCACGCTCGTTCTCTTACGGAATATAATACAAAGAACAGTCAACTTAGAACAGGCTAAAATACATCATAGAACCATGTGACATCCTCTAATGATAAAAAGCTGGCCATGGAACAAAGGAAAATACTTTTTGCAAAGTTCTCTTGAAGTCATAACAGCATTGTATCTGTTTCCTCTATTTGTTGCGAAGAAGCTGAGAAACTCCTGTTCCAAGGGTCCTTAAACTTTTAATCGGCTACCACCCACCAAGGACACAGCGTTATCATTGAACGCCCTCCAAGCCGTGAGTGGATAAGAGAGCGCAAAAAGAGCTCTCCAGGCGAAGCCACTTGTTCACATGAGTAGTATTTTAAGATTGATGCCTATGAGGTACAGACCGAAGCATACATTCAATGAGACCCTTGTGCCTAATTTCCGCCAGCCAGCTCCTTATTGAAAGGTTTGGTGGCAATTTGCTGTGTGCCATGTTAGGAGCCTGGGGAACAAATATGGAATTTTATTCTTGAGGTGGGATAAACAAATAGCGGAAGAAGAAAAAGAAGAGTTGGTTTTTATACCCTGCTCTTCTCTACCTCACGGAGCCTCAAAGCGGTTTGCAATCGCCTTCTCTTCCTCTCCACAAAACAGGCATTTTGTGAGGCAGGTGGGGCTCAGTGTTCCAAGCTGAGTCAGTGTGAGCTAGCTCACAGGTTTTTAAGCCTCCGGCTCACACATTTTTGTCTCGGCTCAGGAAGGAGGACTCCAGAGCAAACTAACTGATGCAGCGGCCAAATCGCTCACTCACAACTTTAATGCCAGTAGCTCAACAAGTAGAATTTTCGCTCACAAAAATGCTTAGAGGGAGCATTGGTGGGGCTGAGAGAGTTCTGAGGAAACCGTGACTGGACCGAGGCCACCCAGCAGGCTTCACGTGGAGAAGTCGGGACTGCACAGCCAGTCAAGATCTCCAGTGGCCAATCAGAAGGGGCAAAGGCTCCCCAGCCCTGCCTACTTTCTAAGAACGCCTGGAACGCACCAGGAAATATGCGAGTGGGAGCCACAGCACTCATGAGCACTATGTTGGTTATTCTTGTTCTAAGAGCCTCTAAGATTCCACGTTCAAATAAAGCTGACAACTAAGTGAAAAGGCTGGCTGGGTTCAACTCAGTGTGTTTCCTCTTCGCATAAAATTTGCAACGGTGTATGGTACAACACTGTTCGTTAGTAAATCTTGCTGGTTTCATTTTGTACATTTTTACCGCGATACTAAAAAGGCGATTCCTACGAAGATTTTAAAAAACACTTTGAAAGAAGTCTTCAAAAAGGTTTTCCTGAGTCATAAAATTAATCCCTCGGGCTCATCAATTTGTCTTAAGATTACTGTCATTAACAAAATTAATTTTTTCAGTGTGTGGATGCTCTGATCTCTTACAAATGCAAAAGTGCTGGTCAGCTTCCTGAGAGACTGAAATATTAAAGCAACTGAAAGAATTACGCCTAAACCAGGCTTAATAACGAGGGACTCTTAGGCCAGCATGACTATCATGCCAAAGGCCATAATTTATTACAAAATATGTAGTGCTTCTTTTTTTAAAAGGTATGTGTAAAACCAGAAGTCACTGAACTGTTGAGAATATTGGTTACTTCTCTTTTCTCTTCACAGGCCAATAGCTCTCAAGAGCTGACTTCCACTGCTCTCCTGCTGAGGAGGAATGCTGTTGTTTCATCACTGGATAACCAATATCCTTTTCATAGAATCACGGAAGGGACCTCCAGGGTCATCTAGTCACAAATACCTCCCCCCACGTACACCCCCAGTGACCGCTGTTCCATGCCCAGATGATGACAAAAAACCTCCAGGATCCCTGGCCAAACTGGCCTGGAGACAAATTGCTTCCTGACCCCAAAGTGGTGATCAGCATTTCCCTGGACATATAAGAAAGGGTCACAAGAACTAAGCACTGAGGCAACCCTTCCTGCCCTCCCTCCCTTCTCATGATCTGCCTAAGTTCACAGAATCAGCATGGCTGTCCGATGACCATCTAGCCTCTGTTTGAAAACCTCCGAAGTAGGAGAGCCCACCACTTCCCCAGGACACCTGTTCCACTGAGGAAAGCTCTGTCAGGAAGTTCTTCCTAATGTTTAGCTGAAAACTCTTCTGATTTCATTTCAACCCACTGGTCCTGGTCCGACTTTCTGAGACAACAGAAAACAAACTCCACCCCGTCCTCAGTGCTGGTTAGTGGAGCAGTAGGAGCCTAATTGGGAGGGGGGTGTTTCCCAGTCTTGTGCCAATGCCACAGCATTAATTCTGATACCAACCCAGAAAGTGATGTCGCTACGTTGACACAACACACTAGGATTCACCTAAAACTCTATCATGACCACCGAGTTTCAGGTGGATCCTAGAGCATCGCACCAACACAGTGATGTCACTTGTGAGTTCACGCTAGAAGCGATGTCAGTGTCAACACAATGTCGTACAGTGTGACTTCACCACTATCCCCGCATCTCCGGGGGGCTGCCAGCACTGGACTGGGCCAGAGGAAATTTAGCAACGTATGTATTTGCAATGCAGGCTTATGGACAGACTGGATCAGGCAAAGGTAGAGATGGGTGTGTGAGGGAGTTTAACTTTGGGAGCAGCCTCTGGGGCTGAACGATGCTGGAAACATCAGGGGTCAGTACACAACTGTGTCCAAAGTAGCTCAAATTCCTGGTTTATGTTTTTTGATGCAACAGACTAGCACAGATTTCCTTCTGGTTATTAATAATCCTAAAACAGCAATGTCGATAAATACTTCAAAGCAGTTTGCTCTTAAACCCAAGGGTTAACCTCTTGCCTTTCCTGTGCTCATTCATCTATGGCTCCCTACAAAGCCAGAGCGTAGAAACGATTATCCCAAAGAAAAAAATGATTCCCCCCCCCCCAAGTGTAACTCAGCTGAAGCCATAAGATTTTTATCTTCTGGGCTTTCACATCTCTACAGGAAAGGCCAGTTATAAATAAAAAATAAGTAAATACATAGAAAAAAGACAGAACACACATTCATATAAATATACTTAGATCAGTGCTATTAATATAGACTGAAGCTTGTCACAGAAAGCTTCTTTTGCACAAAGTGAGGCCACTAAGTGGGCAGAAACTCTAACAGAGGAGAGGGCAAATGGAAATTTCTTCGAGACAGGCTCCACGCGCTCCAAATCTATGACATAACTAGAATTGGACAGGAAAGCTGGATTTTTGTGTGTGACACTGCCAGTATGGCAGCTGCAAACAAATAGCCAACAGAACCTATGGTGGCTTCCCCTTTCTCTATACTGATGAGAATTTGTCCTTATGGATAATTCCAGAGAAGCAGCCATGTTAGCAAAAGAAACCGGAGTCCTGTTTCATTTTGTACTGGTGGGGTGTTCCATATCACTTTCATATTCTGCTGCAAAACAAATAACTACCACATATTTTCCAGAAATACTGAGAGTGTACGAATGACTTAAGATAGGAATTCTCATTTCAGTTGCCTAAACGTGATATTTTCTGATCATCAAGAATTGGTAGCTTGAGATGAGACAAAACTGGCGTGGAAACCTCCCTTCCCTACCTCAGGATAATCTAGACTGAGTTTCACCCAGTTACGTTCATATTTCTCCACAGAAACTGAATCCACAGAAACTGCAGGCATTCATTTGTGAGAACAGCACACAGAGCCATAGCCTTTTATTCCAGCTGCCAAAGAGGAGGAGGAGACTGGATTTATACCCCTTCCTTCACTCGGAGTCTCAGAGTGGCTTACAAACTCCTTTCCCTTTCCCTCCCCACAACAGACACCCTGTGAGGTAGGTAGGGCTGAGAGAGCTCTTTCAAGGACTGCGCTTGAGAGCACAGCTCTGACAGAATCATGGCTTGCCCAAGGCCATCCAGCAGGTGCAAGTGGAGGAGTGGGGAATCAAACCCAGTTCTCCTAGATTAGAGTCCGCACACTTAACCACTACACCAAACTGGCCAAAGAGGCAAGCGGCTGCTCATTCTTATGACTCAGCTTGCCTCTTCAGCAGGGGAAGCTGGTATAGCACGAGTTTGCTCTCACTGCTCACACAGCTGTTGGGCAGGCACACAAGCCATCTCTTCAGCGCATAGTCAACACTTCTAAATTCGCTTCCCGGAGACACTCCCTTTGAACAAAAAACACTTTTAAAAATAACTTTTGGGCAATCTAGAAGGGCAAATATAAGTCAGTTATGCCAGTGCTAATGTTAGCATCAGGCGCCGTTCTACTGTGTGTGCCTTGCGTCACACAGGAAAATATCCATTAATGTTTAAGAGGCCACTCCTATGCATACAGTTCAGGTCACACAGAAATATTTGACAGTTCTGAATGCTAAGCCATTATTTCTACCCCTGCTTCCCCAAAACTTACACACGTCAGTTAGTATACACTAATGTGACAGTTCTGAATGCTAAGCCACTATTTCTACCCTTGCTTCCCCAAAACTTACACACATTAATTAGTAGTAGTACTACTACTAAAATTTATTGTGTAGCCAATGGCCACTACATTAATTAGTATACACTATCCACACTATCAAGTGGTTAAGATGCTAAACTGCAGACCGGAAGGTCGGTAGCTCAGCAGTTCGAGACCCGAGTGCCGCATGACGGAGTGAGCTCCCATCTCTGGTCTCAGCTCCTGCCAACCTAGCAATTCAAAAGCAAGAAATTGCAAGTAGATAAATAGGATTCGACTGGCTTTCGAGCAAGGGAAACCTTTACCTTTACTTACTAATTCGCATTAACCCGTAACACAAAATCACCATTTTCTACTACTGTTCCAATACCTGACTTTAAGAATTCATCAAAAATTATTTAAACAGGAAGAACTATCTGGGGAAGGAAGAACACCAGAAATAAAATGGGGACACAGAGGTGTCACAGCCTTAGGCCATGAGCCAAACCATCCTGGGGAGAAACTACCTGGATCACTTTTTGTGTCATGACCCTAAATTCATCAAGGTGTGGTCATCGCTTATGAATAGGTTGGCTTGCGACACCACATAGATAAACTAGATTTACAGGGCTTTCTTAAGCCGCTATACCCTTGTAAGCACATTGACTTTAGTGGACTTTGAAGCATGTGACTCTACTCAGGATGGCACTTTTATATAGCAGAGCTGGTAAGAAGATACATTTTGCCTTATAAATATTTTGGGAAGCTGAAGATTTTCTTTGGACATTTTTTTTTCTTCCACCAAAGGACATTTAAGACAGTCAGAAACTGTAATCTATTGTGATTTTCAGCATGCATGCCACAGAAAGCTAATGCTTCCTCGAAAAAATCATCTGTTCTTAAAAAAAAAATAATCACATTTCAGCAACGATATCCGAATATAAATTTGAAACCTTGACGCCCTATTCCTCTGTTCTCTTGTTTCCTTGAAAAAAGAACAACCGACAATTCTTATGAACTGCACAGGACTATTTTAAGCAACCTTGACAGGCAGGATATTGAAAGAGTGCCAGTTTTAAGACAATTCATTTAGCGAGTGGCTTCTCAAGGTAACAGGGTGGCCCCAGTGTTCACTCTAAGCTGAGTTAGTGTGAGCCAGCTCACAGTCTTCTAGCCTCCGGCTCACACATTTTTGTCTTAGCTCAGGAAGGAGGGCTCCAGAGCAAACTAATTTATGCAGCAGCCAAATCGCTCGCTCACAACTTTAATGCCAGCAGCTCACAAAGTAGAATTTTTGCTCACAAGACTCCACAGCTTACAGGTGGCCTCCCAGGAGAGGCATTGAAAATTCTTGCAGGCTTCCCTGATGCCTCACCAAAGCGCATGTTTGTGATTGTCTGCATTGCAACAAGACACAGTAGAACTTCAACGCTCCTTCAGTTGTTATAATATTAAGTCTTGGAGAATAGCAAGGAAGCCTTATTTTTCGCTTTTAAAAAACTCTCCTGACTTCCTCTGGGTAAACATATATGTACTGTGGCCCCTCAGGATCCCGCAAGCTCTTTTTCTCTTTAGACTGACTCCACTTGGAATGAGGCTGAAATCACCATCAGCTGAGCTGCCTCTATTTGTTTTGTATTTGGAGGGCTCAGCCACACGCGTTCTTCACTTAACAATTATGCCACCAAATGCGCTTGGGTGAGCCATGGTAAATTTAACACCACGGATAGAATTGGGACATTGAATTCAATCAGCTGTATCCTATATGCTTCTTTTCCACTGCTGGAAGAGCACTTCCACCGGCAGAGGGAGCCTTCTGGTCATTCCAGTCCTCTGTTAAACCTGTGTTACTTTCATTTCTATAGCGAAGTATAGTTGAATCCTCGGTTCCGCTTCCCAGGAGGCCTCGGGGCTCTGCTGGCGCTGTGGCCTTCTGGTACCGATAACTCTGTACATGACTTTTGCCTTAGAGGATGTTTATACATTCCAGAAGTTGGTGGAGTCACTATCAGAATCAAAATGGACAGGGAACCTGAAATTGGCTTCCTTGACTTTCTGTGAGCTTCCTGACCCCAGAGACAGAAAAGAAGGAAAGGGATTTGGTTCACTTCTAGTCAGTTCTAGTACGGCCCGCCTCACATCCATGGCCCTACATGATATAGGTCCAAGAAAGATATCTATATATTTATAAGTAAAGGTAAAGGTTTCCCTTGCTCGAAAGCTAGTCAAATCTGACTCTGGGGATGTAGTGCTCATCCCCATTTCCGAGCCGGCACTGTCCAAAGATGTTTCCGTGGTCATGTGACTGGCATGACTAAACGCCAAGGCACACGGAACACTGTTACCTTCCCACCGAAGCGGTACCTATTTATCTACTTGCAATTTCTTGCTTTCGAACTGCTAGGCTGGCAGGAGCTGGGGCCAGAGATAGAAGCTCACTCCATCACGTGGCACTTGGGTCTCAAACTGCCGAGCTACCGACCTTCCAGTCTGCAGTTCAGCATCTTAACCACTTGAGCCACCGCAACCCTTCTATCTATATCTATCTATCTATCTATCTATACATACATACATACACACACACCCCTCTGGTTTACTAATGGTAGGTGCTGGCCATCAACAAGCACCATGTGAGACCTTGATGGGTAGTCCAGAACATTCTGAGTTGTATACAAGTGCACTATTTTAAGTGTTGGGTTTGTGTTGAAATATTCTATGTCGAATACTGAAATGCTATAAAGTGTTTTCTGTCTTAAGAGTGTATAATGGAATAAATTTAGCTTTGTTTGAGAACCACTGTGTCTCTCTCTCTATACTAGATTCAGTCCCTTGCCAGCCTCCACCCAACCAATGAAAGAACCCAAGAGGAAATGGGGGGGGGTTCCCCCCAGGAAAAGGACCTGGCCCCCAGAATCCCTCAGAATCGCCCCGTGATGGCAACATCTGGTCATG